>NW_015171583.1:10465-19586 GCF_001447785.1 Gekko japonicus | reverse complement strand
TTATTCAAGTATGGCTGTAATGGGACTGAATGCAAATTCAAAGCATATACAAATAAGAATGCATACAAAATATAATTATACACAAGTGAGAATGCATACAGGATATAAAAATTAGGAGCTGCAAAGAAAACTCACCCCAGTCTCAAAAGCTGGCATATGCTAAGCCAGAATGGTCAGTCAAGGAGGATTAAGGGTCCTTAACCTGCCATGTGCTGCACCTTAATTTATACCTAATTTCAGGCTGCATCGACACAGGCAAAGTTTCTTAAAAGGTCATAGTACCATGCATACTGCTCAAAAATCCAGAAGCAGCAAGTGCACTAAACTGCCATCACCTAGAACAACATATTTAAGTTTCATTTAGGCAACTATCATTGATTGATATAAGGTGTAAAATCCATGCTCTGATTCATGCCATGAGGATGATATGTCTTTAAATTGTAAATGAATCTAGTTTCCTTTTGCAAAAGGATTTGTTCAATATTTAGTTGTTGGAAGGGCTTTTTTTGTTGGCAGTATAAAATTATGAACTTCATTTCATTCGCACTATGCATGTAATGTCCAACCATTGGTGAATTTTCAACATTATTATTCACTCTGGACCGGTGTTCCAACACCCGAGTCCTAATTGCCCTAGTTGTCATGCCAATATACTTGAACCCACAGGGACAGAGAGAAAGATAAATTAAATTCTTAGTTGAACAGGTTGCTGTAAAATTAAAATTGTATACACTCCCTGTATCTTTATCAGTGTAACTGCTGCCTTCTATCATGTGCTGACAAGCCGGGAGGTTGGTATCTGCGCTCGCCTAGAGTGCAGGCCGGGCCTGCCAAGAGGCAACAGCAGCACCTCGCCCTCATGACCAGACCGTCCCACTGAGCAGGAGGCAGCAACTCCAAAGCTTAGAGGGAACATTGGTGGTGGGCCCCTTGAGACAAACATGGGCCCCCTGAGCAAAAAGTTGTTAGCTACGGGCCTGACCGGAGGGCATCCGCCGCATCACTGCTGCTTGGAGCAGGAGTAAAAACAAGACCTGGAGCTGACTGTTCATGGCCTCATGGGAGGGAGGGAGAGGCGTCCGGCAGGCCTGCCTGGAAGAGATCGACGCGACGATGTCCTTCCGACAGGCGCGAGGCAGGCTAGGCGAGATCCCCGGGCCGTCCACCACCGGCAGGGGCCTGGCTCAGCTGTGTGCGGCCGCCTCCCGCGCCCCATCGGAGGGAAGAAGTGTGTCCTGGTTCCGGGAAAGGCCCGCGGCCGCGGGAGGGAGGGGCCCGGCGCTTCCCAGACAGGGCGGGACTCGGCGCTGGCAGCAAGCCCAGACGGCGCGGTCCCTCCGAGCCTCTCCCCCTAGCTGCCGGGGAGAAGAAGTTCAGGAAGCGGAAGAATTGGGGGGGGAGAAGGCAAGCAGAACCGTCCAGGCCTCAGAAGCGTTTGCTACGACCCTAAATCCACGGGAAACCATGCGAGGCAGGAGGAATTAGGTCTCCCTGCAAAAATGCTGCTTGAGCTTCTGTGTATTTAGCCCTTTTCCATTTATTTATTTATTTAAAAAATGGTGGTCTATCTGGGAAAATAAAAAGTGTTCTTAAAAGAAGGTTTTAAAAAGAGAAAGCGGCGGGAGGGGGAGAAAATGCCCGCTTGCCCCGAGCCGAGCGGTTTAACCTGGTTTTGGTTTCCCCCAACAAATGGGAGGAGGGACAGGAGATGGGCTGGAGCGCGCGTGCGCATGGGGGGGGAATCAGATGCTCCCGGGAGGTCGGGAGCGGGAGCCCCGACCCAGGGCGGAGAGAAAAGCTGGCCCCGAGAGAGATAGAGGCCAGCTCGGAAGGCCCGCCGGGGATCACAAAAGACAAGAGTACCCGGAGGGAGGGAGGGGGGAGCCCCCCATTTGGGGCGAGGAGCCGGCAGGAGATCCGCGGCAGTCCCCGGCAGGGTGCCTTCGAGCGCTCCTCTGGGCGCGGAGGGGCATCGTGGGAAGCCACTTGTGGCGGAGTTCCAGACTTCCACCGAGAAGAAATGGGGGGGAGGGGAAGGGAAGGGAATCGGAACCAGTGGAAGAAGCAAGCGGAGAGGGGCGAGGGAGGAGGAGGAGGAGGAGACGCACACTCGCTCACGCGCACCAGAAGTCAGGGAGGGAGGGGGGAGAAGAGAAGGAGGGCGTGTGGGGAAGGAGAGGAGGGAGAGATGGAGGCACTCTTAGCAGCTAGCCCGGGCGCTCCCCATCCCTGCCAGGGTGTCTTCCACGGCTGCCAGCCTGTGTGTGTGTGTTGGGGGGGAGGTGCGCGCTGGGGGGCGTGCCCTCCTCCTCTCCCAAAGTCGTGCACACATACCACCAGCAGCCGCTGAGGAAGCTGTGCCCCTTCTCTCTCCCTCTATTGTTCAGGCGTCCTCGCTGATTGTTCTCCACCACCACCTCCTCCCCCCTGTGCCGGCAATGCCCTCTTCTTCTTCACTTTAAGCATGATTCCCCTCCGCGCCCTCGGAATAAAGACCCCCCCCCATGGTTTTAGGGACGACTCCTGACCTGAGCTGGGGGGGGGAGGATGGCCCGCTCTGGTTCTGGCGTAGTCTCCAGGCCCCGCCGGGAGGTTGCCAAAAAAGGGGGGGGGGGAGCCCGGTTGTACAATGCAAGAACCAAAAAAAAGAACACCACTAGGCAAAAAATAACTTACAAGCAAATAAGCAAGTGTCTAATGATCAAATAAGCATAACAGCAAGTATAATGTAAATCAAGTAAGCATAACAACAAGTATGATATAAATCAATAGGCCAAAGTGCAATGATAAATCAGTCACAGTCTTCTCCAGCATAGAGGCAATATCAAAGTCCAAATTGGAGTGCCAATCATCAAATTTTCTGAGCCATCAAAAGCCTCTGAGCCATCAAAAGCCGACGCGTAATCCGGATGCCTGAAGCCGCGTTTCGAATTATTCTTATTCAAGTATGGCTGTAATGGGACTGAATGCAAATTCAAAGCATATACAAATAAGAATGCATACAAAATATAATTATACACAAGTGAGAATGCATACAGGATATAAAAATTAGGAGCTGCAAAGAAAACTCACCCCAGTCTCAAAAGCTGGCATATGCTAAGCCAGAATGGTCAGTCAAGGAGGATTAAGGGTCCTTAACCTGCCATGTGCTGCACCTTAATTTATACCTAATCAGATCATGAGCTACTCATTGCAAAATTCAGACTTAAACTGAAGAAAATCGGGAAAACCATGAGGCCATTCAGGTTTGACCTAGATCACATCCCTGATGAATATACAGTAGAGGTGAAGAATAGATTCAAGGGTCTGGATTTGATAGATAGAGTGCCTGAAGAACTATGGACAGAGGTTCGTGACATCGTACAGGAGGCAGCAATCACCACCATCCCAAAGAAAAAGAAATGTAAGAAAGCAAAGTGGCTTTCTGATGAGGCTTTACAAATAGCAGAGGAAAGAAGGAAAGCGAAAGGCAAAGGCGAAAAGGAAAGATTTACCCAACTGAACGCAGATTTCCAGAGAACAGCAAGGAGAGATAAGGAGGCCTTCCTGAATGAACAGTGCAAAGTAATAGAAGAAAACAATAGAATGGGAAGGACTAGAGATCTCTTCAAGAAAATTGGAGAAATCAAGGGAGCGTTCCATGCAAAGCTGGCCATGATAAAGGACAAAAACGGTAGGGACCTAACAGAAGCAGAAGAGATTAGGAAAAGATGGCAAGAATACACAGAAGAACTATACAAGAAAGACCTCAATGTCCTTGACAAACACGACGGTATAATCACTGACCTTGAGCCAGACATCCTGGAATGTGAAGTTAAATGGGCCTTAGAAAGCATTGCTAACAACAAAGCTAGTGGAGGTGATGGTATTCCAGCTGAGCTATTCAAAGTCTTAGAAGATGATGCTGTTAAAGTGCTGCACTCCATTTGCCAGCAAATTTGGAAAACGCAACAGTGGCCACAGGATTGGAAAAGATCAGTATACATTCCAATCCCAAAGAAGGGCAACGCCAAGGAATGTTCAAACTATCGCACAATTGCACTCATATCACACGCTAGCAAGGTCATGCTCAAGATCCTACAAGCTAGGCTTCAACAGTACGTGGATAGAGAACTACCAGAAGTACAAGCTGGGTTTCGAAGAGGTAGAGGAACGAGAGATCATATTGCCAACATTCGCTGGATTATGGAGAAAGCAAGAGAGTACCAGAAAAATATCTACTTCTGCTTCATTGACTATGCTAAAGCTTTTGACTGTGTGGATCACAACAAACTATGGCAGGTCCTTAAAGAGATGGGAGTACCAGACCACCTCACATGTCTCTTGAGAAACCTGTATAAGGGCCAAGAAGCGACAGTTAGAACCGGATATGGAACAACTGATTGGTTTAGCATAGGAAAAGGAGTACGACAAGGATGTATATTGTCGCCTTGCTTATTTAATATATATGCAGAGTACATCATGCGAAATGCTGGCCTGGATGAATCACAAGCGGGAATTAAGATTGCTGGGGAAAAGATCAACAACCTCAGATATGCAGATGATACCACTCTAATGGCTGAAAGTGAAGAGGATCTAAAGAGCCTCTTGCTCAGAGTAAAAGAGGAGAGCGCAAAAGTGGGCTTGAAGCTCAACATCAAAAAAACTAAGATCATGGCATCCGGCCCCATCACTCCTTGGCAAATAGAAGGGGAAGTCGTGGAAGTAGTGACAGACTTCACGTTCCTGGGATCCCAGATCACCACAGACAGTGACAGCAGCCATGGAATTAAAAGACGCCTGCTCCTTGGGAGGAAAGTGATGGCAAACCTAAACAGCATGATAAAAAGTAGAGACATCACCCTGCCAACAAAAGTCCGCATGGTCAAAGCAATGGTATTCCCAGTAGTCATGTATGGCTGCAAGAGTTGGACTATAAGGAAGGCCGAGCGCCGAAGAATAGATTCTTTTGAACTATGGTACTGGAGAAGACTCTTGAGAGTCCCTTGGACTGCAAGAAGATCAAATCAGTCAATCCTAAAAGAAATCAACCCTGACTGTTCCCTGGAAGGCCAGATAATGAAACTGAAGCTCAAATACTCTGGCCACCAAATGAGAAGGGAGCAGGTTGGCATCCATTTTAAGGCCTGGCAGCCATTTCGTCACAGTCTGTATGGCCCCTATGATTAGAATCTCAGTTTACCAAGTGATTTCAACCTTCTCAATATGTTTCATTTTTTTTAATGATTTCTCTTTATTAATTTTCAGGAACATAAAAACAAACAAAGAAAAAAACCCAAAACCATTGATACCTGTTGCAACGCGTATATCCGCTAACCTAAAGTGACATCTTACGGTGATATTTATCGAATCTCTTTCATAACATATTTAAGCATTCTCTTCCATTTAAACAAACTTTCCCATAGCAACTCAAAATGTTATTTTTCACCTTCGCATAGGCAACTGGAGCATCAGCCCTGGTATAAGTTTCCTCATACTGGTATATTATTCCAGTCAAAGTATCTACATAAATCCACATAAATTATCCCTCCTTATTACATAACACAACATATATTTCAAGCACTACATTGCTTAAATGCTGGCAAATCCGTTTAGATTACTTTTACAGAGAATTAAACAAATTTAAGTATACATATTACTTTAATCCTTTAAAAGAAAAAAATACTTATTTTTCAAAACAAACTCCATATACCTAATGCCGCAAACATGTCAGCTAGATATAAGTGGCAGTTTCACTCTTATCAATAATAATATGACATAACTTTCAAGCATAAAATTTAAACTATTAACATGATTTTTTTTGTAAAGAAAAAAAGGAAACAGGTTTGATTTAATATAATATTATGACTCAAACCTTTGAAAGTTTCCTTCAAAATTCTATTCATTTTACACTACTATTCCTTCTTTGTTGTAACATATTTTATATAGTCCTTTTCACTTTTGTATCCTTCCTGAATTTTATCTGAATATCTGTTTACACTCATTGAGCTGTCATGCAAAACTCTTTTATACAGTACTTTCCCAAAAGTTATCTGATCCACACAATATACCTTGTTGATTAATTTCCGTATTCGGCATATTTAGCTTTCAAATTCTGTCCCTTCCAAGTTGCCAAATCTGGCTGCAGTTTTTAAATTTATCTGTTCTTGTTCCCGAGAGGGCGTCCCCCTCTGCGTTTGACTAGCTTCTTCTTTTTCTCTGCCTGTGGTTTTCTTTGGGCATTCTCTTTTATCCTTTCTGATTTCATTACTTGTTTCTTACTGTCCTGGTTTTGTGTGGGATCATTTCTTTTTCCCCCTTTCGTGTCCTGAACCTCTTTTTCTTGAGTATCATCTTGTCTGCTTTCATAACTTTCTTGTGGTCACTGACATTGCACGGCTCTGTGTTACTTTTGCTTTGCAAGCATGCGCTTTGAAGATTCTTTATAATGATTTTGCATGCCTCTTCAGATGCCTGGCGAACCTGGTCAGTCAAATATTTTTTAAATTGTTCCACTGTCAGGCAGCCAAATTCTGCACTTTGAAATTCTATTTGTACCGTTTCTCCAACTGAGGTATCACTGTTCTCCCCTTCTGTCTCAATTTTTTAAAATCATTAATTCCTTTCCTAGCCACATGCACTTCCTGTATTTAGAAATACTCCGTGGGGGACCAATTAATGGGCATTTAAACTCAGTTTGTGAAGACGTCCATACTCACTCTTCTGTTCCTGTTGCATATTTCCTTTTGTTTCGAAAGTTAAAAAGGGAGGTTGCGGCTTGTGCAGCTTGAAATCCAAGCTGCTCCTCTTCTTGCTTCTGCATCGAGGCTAAACGGTCTCTCCCCCACTAAGTGCCGTTGCGGGGGGGACCGAACAAGCCTCCTGCACCCAGTCTCCCTCCAGGAGATTGGGAGGAGTCCAACACAGTCAGGTCGGGGAGATCAGGGAGCATCCTGAAAACACCCGCAGCACCGCGCCATTTTCCCGGAAGCCTCCTCAATATGTTTCATATCTGCAACAAAATACACGAAATCGCCCTTGGCATGCCTAGTGGCTGTTATTGCATTGTTGTAGTGCTGTTATAATGTAATTTAGACAATATTTTTTTTTAATTACCTTGCTGATTTCATTGTCCAAGCAGTCAACTTTCATATACAATTCAGCCTCTAATGCAAAGCAGACCTCTAGGACAATTTCACCCACTGTGGATAGTCCAAAACCAAACTGTTCTCACACTTCATGATAGGTATTAGCGTTGGCCAAATACCAAAAGGCAGCCTCAACTCGCTACTCCACAGGGATTGGGGAGTGCATTTTGGTAGTCTGTCAGTCCAGCCTTCCTCTCAAGACAGAGACGATTTCCATGACAGTTGTGCAGGTCATTTGGAAATTGTCCAGCCACTGCTCATTGCTTCACAACCCGAAAACAAAAGTTATCCCACCAGTCATGGCTTCTGGGGTAGACCCAATAGCATCATGGGAAACTGACTATTGATTAGCCAATGACCAAGCTAAAGGTCAATTCATTATGAATAAGACGTCCTTCTCTACTGCGGGAAATATGTGCATGACAGTTCATTGGTCCTAAACTACTGTCTTTCTACTGCCTTTCTAATTTACAAGCTGCATCTTTTAGTATTCTGGTTCCCATAGCACAGGGGAAATGAGCCGGAGGCCATAACCTCTGTTGTATAATTTGACAGAGTAAAAGGGAACCATGCAGCATACACGTGTAAATTAGCTAAAAGAAAATTTACTAAGAAGCTAGGGGGGGTTATATGAGAGGATAAAAGAAAATACAACAGTCTATCTGACTAGCTATATCTTTCTGGTTACTGTCTGCTCCATGATGGAATCTCGCATCTGATCCAAGAACAAAGGGAGGAAGAAGAAACCCCAAACTGCATATGTGCAAAATATCAGGTTACATCACTGGATTATTGATAATCCAATGGCAGGCTAAAGGTAACTTAATTATGAATAATGCCTCCTTCTCTACTGTGGGAAATATGTGCATGCCAGTTCATTGGTCCTAAGCTAAGGAAGAATTACCATACACAAACAAGCAAGTTAACTCTTTCATGGCATCAGGGAGAGAACTTGCAAATATGCCTACACAAATGCATGCCAGCAAGGGCATACCATCTTTGTTGCTGCCAACGGGAGTTTCTCAGATGCTTGGTAAGCACACAAACATGCTTGGGCACAGAGGAGGAGTGCAGGGCTTGGAGGAGGCATTTTCTCTTCCGCAAATGATGCAGATAGGCTGAACAGAGATTCATTGAAGATGTGAGGCAGACTGGGAAAACATTGACCGGGGAAATCATCTAAGAAATCATGTATCTGTCATGTCTACTGATGCAGGAAAACCAATACCAAAGAACTGCAACATACTAAAGAACCTCATGGACAGGTAAGGATTGAAATGGGGAGTTCACGTGGCAAGCAAAGTATTTTAACTTTAAATGGACCTCAAATCCACCCCCCCGTGGCCAATCAGCACTTAGCTTTCATACATACTGTGGTGTATTCAATCTTGAATCACCATGTGAAGCTTTTATCCTGGGCTAGGGACGGCAGACTATTGGCCGGTGCATTAGGCGGTCGGTACACCAGCCAAATCGCCAAACTCTCCTCAGCCTCCAGCATCATGCCAACACACTCCAAGCCCGCGATCTCAGCACTCAGGAGCGCCCTGAAGGAGTAAGCCTCCCGAATGAAAAGCGCCACTCCTCCCCCCGCCCCCTAGTCTGTGATTGGTAAAGGACCGAGTAACCCAACGGGGTTATTTGGGCAAGAGCCACTGTCTCGCCCTCCCTCGCCCAGGTCTCGGTCACACACGCCAGGTCCGCTTGTTGTTCAATCACAAAATCCCGAAGGATTGAGGTTTTGTTGTTAATGGACCTGGCGTTGCACAGTACCAATGACGGAGGGGTTTTTTGAATTCTGGCCCCACTGCCAGCTACCCTTGGGATGGGTCGTAGGCTGGAAGGACGCCAAGCCATTTTACATCTCTGCGCCCTTCCCTTCCTATACTGCCTATGCCCACCGCTAAACTTCCCCCTCCCCAAGAGCACCGGAATCTGCTGTTCAGACATCTTTAGATCACATTGGCCGTCTCCGTTACACTTCAGATAGCCCG
>NW_015171583.1:0-9853 GCF_001447785.1 Gekko japonicus | reverse complement strand
TTTTTTTGCTTTAAGAACAGAGTCAATCTTTTCTTTTTTCCTGTTGAAAATAATGCCTTCTGGTGCAATCCATCTGTAAGGGGTGTTATGCTTTTGCAAAAACAATGCCAAGTCTCTGTATTGTCTTCTTCTTTTTCTGATCTCAAATGGAATGTCTTTTAAGGTTTTGACTTGTTCTCCTTGTATTTTCAAAACATTTCCGCTTGCTGCTTTCAGAATCAAGTCTCTTGTTGACCTTTTTGAGAATTTGACAAATATTTCCCCGGGAAGTTTATTTTTCTTTATATATTCTAGATATGTATGATATATCATATCCATGTCGCTTTGTAACACTTCCGCTGTTAAGCCTACCATGGGGGCCAGCTCCTTACTTAAAATCTCCTTCAGGTCCTCTCATTTCTGCTCTGGAATGTTCTGAAATCTCAGGACATATGCTGATTTTTCCATTTAGAGAAGTAACAGTTGATTATTCTCAGAGATTTTATCCTTTCCCACCACCTCCAATCTTTTTCCAAACTCCTTGGACTTAAGATCAACTTTCTTCAGCTTCTTGGTTATCTTCTCTGTTTTTGCTAAAGTTTCTTGAAGTTCCTTGTGCAGCGTGTCAAATTTCTGGTTAAGCATGGTCATCTGGTCCACTAGAGGGCGCAGGGCTGCAGCAATCATTTTGGAGAAGTCTATAGTTGCTTCCAGTTTAAAAGCTGGAGATGATGTGCTGGTTGCTCCTGTAAATTTAGCTTTCGCTGCCATTTTCTCCAAGCACTGTGTTATTGTTTATAGTTAGTAAGAAGTATTGAAAAGTCTCTTAAAGTCTGAAAATATCACTTTCTAGCTAATCTGCACTGCACTCCGTCAGCATCCACTCTTTTCAAGCTGCCCCTGCCTCCCGCTTTTAACTCAGTTCTTTGGATGTGGGGATCCCCCCCCTTCCGCTTATTTGGGGCTTTGGGGTGGCTTTACTCCTGACGTTCAGATGGCAGCTCGCTAAATGGTAAGTTTACTCCCCTTCTTACTTGCGTTTGTTTAAGCAGTAGGGAAGATCGGTTCTGGCGGATCTCTTGCACGCTCGGTCCGGTGTGCGCCTCTAGGTGCCATTGCTGGCTCCGTGCCGCGAGGACCTATTGGGGCAAAGAGGCGCCTCAATCCCTAGGCATTCCGCCTTGGGAGAGGCATCTCTTGCGCCCCAGGCTGCAACCCTCCTACAAAGGGTCGCGGGGGTCCAAGATCAACTCGGACCTCTCCCCATCGGCACGTTTGCGGGCCACTCACGTCAGAGCAATGATGGAGTGCACCCACTTGCAAGTCACCAAAACCCGGAAGGCTGCCCCTGAAAAGGCTCCCTCTCTCTTGTACCCACCAAAAAAAGCTTCTTTGATTGATGGGAGTCAGGAGGGCCTCTCCCGTTAGCTTAATTCCTGGGCAAGGGCATATGGGAGAATATAGTCCTTCAGATTTTGACAGTAGCTGTCATACTAGACATACTCCCTATGCTGCTAATTTTGCTGGGCTATACATGTGATCGAGCAATACAGTTATAATTACTGTGATGCATGAGAAATGAGGAACAACCAGAGGTGTTTTTCCTTGGGCACTGATTGTTGCAGCCACAGAGGGGAGGGAGACTTATGCTGTGCTCTCAGTGTCTTAAGACAGATGGATTCTGTACCAAGCAAACACTGCTTCAGAGAGAAATATTTCCATCCTCACAGGCTGGCAGGGGCAGGCCTAGACCTGCTACTGCAAGATATTGTATTTATGGAGATGTGTGCCCTAGGGAGACCATGTAGGAAGAACAGAGATGAGAAAAATAACTGTAGATATATTCAAGCCATTATAAACACTGAGGCTTTTACAGACACAGCTCCAACCCAATAACAAGCCCTATGGTGGCGATGAGAGTTGTGGCTGCACAGAGGCAGTGCAGGCCAGCCCTATGTCATCCCCTCACCCAGCAGCTGGCAGTGGTAGCTTGATGGGCACCATGCATGGTCACAGTTGCACTCATAGTAATCTGTTATGAGTAGGAAGCCTTTGCTCATAAGCAATTAAAACAAATCATGGGTATTTAGATGTTGACACATCATTTATCCAAAAGTAAAATCCAAAAAGCCAAGAACAGAATCATAGAAACATAGAGTTGGAAGGGGCCATACAGACCATCGAGTCCAACCCCCTGCCCAATGCAGGACCAGCCTAAAGCATCTCTGACAAATATTCGTCCAGCCTCTTCTTGAAAGCTGTCAGTGAAGGGGAACAAACCACCTCTCTAGGCAGCTGATTCCACCTTTGAACCACTCTGACCATGAAAAACGTTTTCCCTAATATCCAGCCGATACCTTTCTGCATGTAATTTAAACCAGTTGCTTCGGGTCCTATCCTCTGCTGCCAACCGGAACAGCTCCTTGCCCTCCTCCAAATGACAGCCTTTCAAATATCTAAAGAGAGCAATCATGTCCCCCCTCAATCTCCTCTTCTCTAAACTAAACATTCCCAGGGCCCTTAGCCTTTCCTTGTAGGGCTCAGTCTCCAGATCCCTGATCATCCTCGTCGCTCTCTTCTGCACCCTCTCAGTTTTGTCCACTTCCTTTTTGAATTGAGGCCTCCAGAACTGCACACAGTACTCAAGGTGCTGCCTGACCAAGGCAGTATACAGAGGGGCTATGACCTCCTGCGATTTCGATGCTATGGCCCTTTTAATACAACCCAAGACTGAATTTGCCTTTTTTGCCACTGCATCACACTGACTGTTCATATTTTTATTGCTTTTACTACACTCTACAAACCTAACAAATTACACACTATACTAAAAATACAGCTACATGAAGGATCATATATAATAAATGGTATTATCTTAGATCAGAGTTTCCCTCTAATACAAATTAATAATAAAGTTTTCATCCCATTGTTTCAGTGTACATATAACTAAAGCTTATATAAATGCAAAAAAATTTAAGTCAAGTATTACCACAAAAGTTTAAGCTGGTTTTTTAGCTTTTCTTCCTTCCTGCTTATTTTGATCATCCCGAGCTGGTTTGGGAACTGCCACCCCCAATTCTGAATCGTATTCTTCTTCAGAATTGCCATCTACAGGTGTACTGTGACTTCCTGAACCATGTGTGGTATCCAGTTCTCCTTCTTCTTCTTCCTCTGCGTACTTTTTCACTTTCTTTGAACCTTGATGCCGTTCCAAAAACTGCTTCGCTTTGACAACAGAGTCAATCTTTTCTTTTTTTTAGCATTGTAGCTGAACTAAAGACCTTCTGGTATAATCCATCTGTAGGTAATGGTATTTTTCTGAAGATACACAGTTAAATTTCTATATTGTTTTCTCTTCTTCCTTATTTCAAATAGAATGTCTTTTAGTACTCCAATCTCTTCTTTTTTGATTCTCAAGGTAGTCCCAGTTACTGCTTTCAATATTGCATCTCTTGTAGATCTCTTAGAGAATCTGACATATATTTCACCAGACAGGGCTCTTTTCTTTATAAATTCTGGATATGTCCGATAGACCATATCCATTTCACTTTGTAGTACATCCGCCTTGATGCCTGTCACTGGTGCAAGTGCTTCACTAAGGATTTCTTTCAGATTCTCAGGTTTTTCTTCAGGGACACCCTGGAATCTCAAAACATATGAAGCCTTTTCCATTTGTAGATGCAAAAGTTGATTTTTTTCAGAAGATCTTTCTTTCTCCACCACCTCCAGTCTTTGATCAATCACTTTTGTCTTAGATTCCACTTTTTCTACTGATTTTGCAACATCTTCTGTTCTTTTATTAGTCTTTTTTAGCTGTTTTTGTAAGGTCTCAAAGTTCTTGTTGAGATTAGTCATTTGTGCCAGTATCTGACATGCCTAGGAAGTCAGTGTTTGCATCCGGTTTGGAAGCTGGATGTGCTGAGCTGGCAGTTCCTTGTTGAATCCTCGCTCTCACTGCCATTTTTCAGTCTAAGACATTGTTTACATTCCAAGAAAAGTTCACTTAAGCCTTAAAAAGTTTGTTGATTCAAACGCCTTTAATATTTTTGCATTGTGCTACTTAGAATCAACAGTCCACTTAAATGCTGTCACTCTCTGCCTCCCTTTGCTTTTTATATCATGAATCATTTGCAGGGGGTGAGCAATCCCCCCCTCCACTTCTTTATCGGGGGCATCTGGACAGGCATCTTACTCATGATCTGCTTTACTGCTTCGCATCAGGTAAGGGGAAAAACTTTTTTTTCGCCAGGTCAGTTGCTCGCTGGTCTGGTGTGCCTGTCTGATGCCAGGAATGGTACCATGGCAGCGGGACCTATAGGGGCAAGGTGAAGCCTCGATCCCTCGGCCTCTGTCACGAGTGCTGCTGAGGATCAGCTCCTGGCCCCAGCAGAAGTCCTGAGTACTGCTGAGGATGAGCTCCTGGCTCCGGCAGAAACTACACCTGACCCCAATGAAGCCACAGAGCCCGCTCCGGCAACAGCTGGGGCAGAACAACACATGTCAGACAGCCCCCCAGATTCACCTGCACCGGTGACCTGTTGGCATCCCGGCGGTGAGAGGCGTGCCTATGCAGCAGGCAGTCCCTCAGCCCTGAGTTCTAACAGAAGCCGGAACACGCGCGCTGGCTGCTAATTGACAACAGCCCTGGATGGATACTTAGCACTTCCCTCTCTGTCAATCCCTTGTGCCAGCAACTGGTCAGCTTGACGACACTCTGCACCTACCTCACCCATGTTCCTGATTCCTGTTTCCCTCTTTGAACTCTCAGCTCCTCGACTCCAGCTCTGACGACAATGCTCTTGGTTCGTGCCCTGGACTCTGGTGTTTTCGCTCCTGACCTTCTAGACTCTGGCTTAACGATTACACTTGCGGTTTGTGCTTTGGACTTGGTGTTTTGGTTTCTTGCCCTCTCAGTTTTTGACCTCAGACTGGACCTGGACTATCCCTCTCTCGCCCTGCCTGCACTCCAGTCCGTGACAGCCTCAGGCTGAGAGCCCTCTGCAAGGGCTCCTGAGGGAGACTGGAATCATCTGGACCCCCTCCCTGCTGCTGGGTCATGAGCGGCTCTCTCCGGAGCTTTGGAGGGGCATGCTCACTATTAAAGTGCCAAAACCGGAAGTTGACTGACTGCTCATATTGAGTTTACAATCCACTCTTACCCCCAAGATCTCTTTCACATACACTACTTCCCAGAAATGTTTCCCCCATCCAGTATTTGTGCTTGACATTTTTGTGGCCCAGATGTAATACTGTGCATTTATCTTTGTTGAATTGCATCCTGTTTGCCATTGCCCACTTCTCCAGAGTATTCAGGTGTTGTTGAATTTTAACTCTGTCTTCTTGGGTGTTTGCTACTCCTCCCAATTTGGTATCATCAGCAAATTTAATGAGTAGCCCTTCTACCCCTTCATCCAGATCATTGATAAAAATGCTGAAAAGTACTGGGCCCTAAACTGAGCCCTGCAGCACCCCACTGGACACCTCCCTCTGATGAAACGCCATTGACCACCACTCTTTGGGTGCGGTCCTCTAACCAGTTCCCTATTCACCAAACTGTCCTATAGTCCAGCTCACAGTCTTCCAGTTTGCCCATCAGAATGTCACGGGGAACCTTATCAAAAGCTTTACTGAAATCCAGGAAAGTTACATCAACAGAATTCTCATGATCCAGTAAGCTTGTCACACGATCAAAGAAGGAAACCAGGTTGGTCTGACAAGATCAATCCATGTAATACCTTTTTATTAGGACCAACCTAATGATACATGTCAGTGTTCAAGCTTTTGAGCTCACCAGAATGCTGGTCACAGAAAAATTGGAATAGTTTCTTCATGTGCAAATAACCACCATTAGCCTGTAGGTGGCGCACCACTCTTTCTAACAACTTTGTCACTGTGGACCTAGAACAGCTGATGTGGAGCTGTAACAGAGTGTGCTTAATCACATTTTCAAACTACTTACGGTATATTTTTACTTTTTTAAATCTGGAGAAATTTGGTGCAGTTACCATATTTTATCTTTGATGAACTCGAGATAATTTGGACCAATACTAACTAAGATTTGGAAGATAGATTCAAGTGGGTAACCATGTTGATCTGAAGCAGTAGAATAAAGTTTGAGTCCAGCGGCACCTTTAAGACCAACAAAGTTTTATTCAAGGTGTGAGCTTTCATGGGCATGCATACTTCCTCAGACACATTGAAATGGAAGTTATCAGTCCATACATATAGATAGAGGGTATGTGCTCCAAGGTACGTGCTCCAAGCCTATGTTTGCCATGGATCTATCTATCACATTTTTATCCCATCCTTCCTGCAAGGGCAGCATATGTGGCTCTCCCCTAATTCTTACAACAAGCCTGTGAGATAAATTAGATTAAGAAGAATAACTGGTCCAAGATCATCTAGTGAACTTCATGGCTCAGTAGGGATTTGAATCCAGGTCTCTCTGGCCCCAGTCCCATACGCTGGCCTTTGGAAAACTTTTTTCTCTCCCCAAATGTTCATCTTTAAAAAGAGTAAAATACTTTTTCCAGAGCTGTTTTTTAGGCAAACAAGTTAATTGTAAGGTGTTTTTCATACTAAAATTCTATACACATAATAAGAATAGTGTTACACACTCCCTATTTCTTTGAGCAGCAAGAAGTTCCAGGGTCAGCCGTTACCTGGGATTGGATCCAGCAATTTGTCAGTGGAAGGTGTTGCTGGGCACAGATCTCCCCCATTTTCCCGTCCTTCTAAGCAGCCATCAGCAAGAAGCAGATATGACAGCTTTGCCCTTTTCTCTTCCTTATTACCTACTGACACACATTACCTGCTGACCAACAATTCTGAGGGTTGCTGTAACAGTGACAACCAGCTGCTGACATAATAGTGGCAGTGCTGGTTGGATCCCTACGGACATCCTGCAAGGGGGGGGGGGTCGCATCATGTGTCCTGCACCAGGTAGAAACTACATAGTGACCATGCTGGTATACATAGCAACCATGGCAATACCCTCCGGTCAGGCAGCAGTGCCCGAGATGTTCCTCTGGGCAACACACACACAGACACAGCCGACCACCACCTGCTGATGTGGCCAAACACACATACACCCAGAGTATCAGAAGACAGAGAGGAAAGACCCAGTGATAGCCCAACAGAGGCATAACCCACAGGTGAAGGATGACCACACAGGAAACAAAATATCCACCTGTCCCTCTGGCAAGGGCCTGACAAGCAGCAAAAGTGCTACCAACACACAGCCCTTCCTGCTCCAAGGCACACATGTTCTTCCCTAAAACAAAGGGAGGGGCAAATTCAAACCTACAGCCCCACACCCAAGACTAGCAACCCAACCACTGGGTAAAGAAGGCAGATGCAAAGGATGCATGCCATGGGGTATAAGGCACTTCCACTGCAGACCTATTACCACTAGCCCTATGGGGCCAGGCAGAGAACACTGGCATGGCTTGTTGGAAAGGCACTGGGATAGGCCATGTTTCCTGGTTCAGTTCCTACATGGGAAAAGGCCAGAGGCAGGCAAAGTGTTGGGTCTGACATTTTGCTTTCACAAATCATAGACGGGGGAATGTGACATTTTGGCTGACACAATGCTTCACGATTCCTCTGTGCCATAGCCTTGCGCCCCTTCCACCTTGAGCCTCCTGTGCACCTGCACTGCCAACCTGCATGGCTTGTCAGATGCCAGCAGTGCTGTGAGGGAGTGTGAGGCTCAAACAACCACCCTTGCTAAAGCAGTGCACCTGCCTTTAGACACCCCCCCCCCAGCACTCCCTGTGTAAGCTGCATACAGCAGCTAGCAGAGTGTATGAGTGGGAAGGGGGTGGGGATTAGGGACTACAGGGGAGTGGCTACGTAAATCCATTGAAGAGGTGAGCTGCAGTGCTTGCAAGCGTATAGTGAACTACATGTCATCAGTCTTTAAGGTGCCATTGGATCTTTGTTACTTTTTGCAGCTAAACAGAACAGAGGTCTGGTGGCTCCATGAAGACTGACAAGTGACAACATTGATCCCAGCATGAGCTTCCCTGAGTCAGAGATTACCTTCCCTCCAAGATGTGTGAAGGGGACATCATTCTGAAAAGAACTATGAGGAAATCACAGAGGGGGGACAAAGAGTGGTGTGGTGGGAGGGAGGCAAGTTGTCAGATTCTCTGGTTTGGTACAGCCAAGAATCATTAGCAAGTTTAGCAGAGTGTGCAAGATGCACAAAGCATCTCCAGTCTCTCTGTGTGTGCTGATAAGAAACAAAGTTATGCAGAGCTGGAACCAGTGGGAGGGCAGCCCCTTGGCAGAATGGTAGGATCTACACTGATGACTGCAGCCAGACCATTCCTCAACCGGAATGTCATCCTCCCATCTCTCCTCCCTGTTGAATCCCCACCTGCACAGACAGCATGGTCAAGTGCCCAGCCCAATAACTAGACCCGCCCTTCCTGATAAGGCCCCTGCCCACCCCCAGAGATGTCACACTATTGTTAGGCTCATAAGACTCTTGTGTCTATATTACTGGACTGTATTTCAATTACAGAATATGTGTTATACATGCATATGGTCAATTCCCAGCAATTTAAAGAATCTCAGATAACAGTATGGGGAAAGACTGCTCCCTAACACTGTGGAGAGCCATTGTCAGAGTAGACAGTACCAGTCTGTGGAACAGTGTTCCCTCTAAGTTGAGTTAGTGTGAGCTAGCTCACAGTTTTTTAGCCTCTGGCTCACACATTTTTGTCTCCGCTCAGGAGGGATGGCTCCAGAGCAAACTAATTTATGCAGTAGCCAAATTGCTCGCTTACAACTTTAATGCCAGTAGCTCACAAAGTAGAGTTTTTGCTCACAAGACTCCATTGCTGTGGAAAAGGTTGAAACTTAGCTCAGGTCTCTTAATGGCCAGTTCCTAGAACCCACTGCCCTATAAGCAGCACATTTAGGACTCAGAACTGCCACCTCCCAGGTGGTGGCCAGAGATCTCCTGGGATTACAACTGATCTCCAGGCAATAGAGATCAGCTCACCTGGAGAAAATGGCCACTTTGGAAGATAGAATTCCCTCCCCTCCCCAAACCCTGCCCTTCTCAGCCTCCACAAATTCACTGCCACAGGAGGTGGTGGCGGCTACAAGCATGGATGGCTTCAAGAGGGAATTAGATAAGCATATGGAGCAGAGGTCCATCAGTGGCTATTAGCCACAAGGTATAGATAGGGATTCTGGGGCAAGTGGTGCTCTGTATTCTTGGTGATTGAGGGGAGGCAACAGTGGGAGAGCTTCAAGTGTCCTGGCCCCACTGATGGACCTCCTGATGGCACCTGGTATTTTTGGCCACTGTGTGACAGAGTGTTGGACTGGATGGGCCACTGGCCTGATCCAACATTGACTTCTATTATGTTCTTATGTTCACTCCCAAAATCTCCAACAGGTTCTAGATGGAAAATTGCTGAGGTGATGGCTCCTTTAGAGAACACAAGCTGCCTGGACAAACTGAATTTCTGCTTTTTCTGGGTTTATTGAGGGCAATAAGTGCTTGTACAGGATTTCTTACTGATATCAGTAGTCTCTGTGGCACCCCATGCCATCATCCTCTTATGTATCTAGGAAACACTTTTAGCTGATACATGTGTTGATCTTAGCTGCAATTCAAATCTTCATCAACGTTCAGCAATGGTCAGTGAACTGTGAGTTAGACAGATACAAAATTTGCAGAGTGAGTTTGAATAATAGATTCTATGACATCTTCTCTTTGGACGGCCATTTCCTATCGCTTACTTTTCTGAACGTTGCAGATCTAAATTTGAAGAAACAAACAGATCGTGGCATTTCCCCCCCTGTACAACATTAACCAAGAGTGACCTATTCACAAAATATGTCAAGAACTTTGTCC
>NW_015171582.1:238173-239790 GCF_001447785.1 Gekko japonicus | reverse complement strand
TGCGGACTTTTGTTGGCAGGGTGATGGAGGCTGTTTGGTCCAACTTAATAGTAGCAACCCTTACAGGTGCTTTCTAAAATATAGGAGACCTAGCCCACTTAAAATCTGAATGATTGTACTTATTAAGAATCTGCTAAGAGACTTACAGGATTGGTTTATAGCTCCTGAGGAAGGACCTGAAGTCCGAAACACTTCTTGTACCTAGGAAAAGTGTTGAAAAGGATTGGACATCTGACTTCTGTAAAGTGTACCTGACTTCATTGTGGACACCTATTCCAGATTGGGTTTCAGGAGACTGTTATTCTGGATTATATTCATGTATTGTCCTATGATGGATTACATGTTTTGCATTGTATTGTAGTCTCTCTTTTATTGCTTTTGGGTGGGTTGATCAGTACACAGTTGTAATTTGTTGGTTGTTCTTGGTCTTTGTTGACTGTGGACTGTATTGTTGTTGTTGTCTACTTTTTATTATGCTGTTTAGGTTTGCCATCGCTTTCTTCCCAAGGAGCAGGCGTCTCTTAATTTCATGGCTGCAGTCACCGTCTGCAGTGATCTTGGACAGCCCTTGAAATACTTAAAGAGAACAATCATCCCCCCCCCCCCCAACCTCCAGACTGAACATTCCCAAGTCCCTCAGCCTTTCCTTGTAGGGCTTGGTCTCCAGGCCCCCGATCAGCCTCATTGCTCTCCTTTGTACCCACTCCATTCCAGACATTTTTCATGCCCTTGGAAAAGTTTCACAGGGTGAAGATATGGGAAGGAGCAGGATCACAACTGCTATCTGTGCTTCTTCCTGTGTTCACCAGCTCTGTGCACACATAGACATGTATACAGGTGCTGTATATACTCTGTGAGCACACACAGAACCTATGCACCTGTACACATGCTGGATCCATGCAAAGGCATCCATTATGCTGCAGAACAATGATTTGGAAGATGTGCTGCTGTATTATAGATGTTATCCATTATTTTGTGAATTCTGGTGAAACCAAGGTGGAATACCAAAATCTTTGCGCTGTCAAGAAATCTGTGTCCTGAATACCTTGTAAACATTGGGAGAAAAGAATGGGAGGAGGGGGAGTATGAGGGTTATACTTCAAGAGATAAGGCTATTTGGAGTTAATTCACTCATTATGCCCTGACCTGGATGCCACAGGCTAGCCATATTTCTTCAGATCTCAAAAGCTAAGCAGCATTGATCCTGGTTAGTGCTTTGATGGGAGACCACCAAGGAAGCCCAGGGTCACTATGCAGAGGCAGGCGATGGCAAACCACTTCTGTCCATCTCTTGCATTGAGAACTCTCTGGGATCACCATAAGTCATCTGAGACTTAATGACATTTTCTACCACCACCAATCCATTATGCTTCCTCATCAGATGGGGTCTGCTGCAGTGTACTCCTTTTGAGATTTCTGGGGAAATAAATGCCTTGTAGTTAGTAGGATGTCTGGCCTGATATCCATGGAAAGTTCATGCCTGTCTTAATGCAGGTTTTAACAAACTAACATGGGCTGCGGTCACACGGAACATTAGCCACGCTAGAGAGACGGAAGATAGGCGGATTTTCTGGGTGCGATCTCACTGCCACATCTGGGAAGCGTAGAACTCCCGTG
>NW_015171582.1:228023-237816 GCF_001447785.1 Gekko japonicus | reverse complement strand
AACCGCTCGTAATTCTGCCCGGCGCCAAACAGCCACACCTCCCCCCCGCGATATCCGGCCCGTGTGACCGGGGCCAAGGTCATGCAGAGGAAACGCATACCCTCTCCAGGCTTGTAGCCAGGAATTTTTAAGACAGGGACATTTAAATTTGGGGGGGGGCACTTAGCACTGGCCAATGTAGATAACTTTATTATAATGATCTGCCACTCTCGTTTCTCCTGTGCACCCCTTCCCTCCACCCCCAATGGGGAAAAGGGGGCCTCTGAAGCAAGTCAGAGGGCCCCGCCCCCAAATGCCCCACCATAGCTATGGGCCTGACCCTCCCACATTTCCCGGAAAACAATACTTATAACACTACTTCTCTCATACAAATGATTGTGTTCTGAGACGCTCCATTTTTACACACTGCTGAAGCTTCTACTCTACCTGCTCTATCTGGTATTCATCTACTCCGGAAAAGGCCAAGAAGGTATTTTCTAACTTTTGGTTAAAGAGATTGTTGAAGAACAAAACTGAACACATTTAGTTATTTAAATATTTGTGCCTCACTTTTACCCTGACCGGGATAGCCCAGGCTAGCCCCATCTCATCCGATCATGGAAGCTACTTTGGTTAGTGTTTGGATGGAAGACCTCCAAGGAAGACGAGGGTTGTGATGTGGAGGCAGGCAATGGCAAACTACCTCTGAACGTCTCTTGCCTTGGAAACCCTACAGGGTCTCCATAAATCAGCTGTGACTTGACCTCAAAAAACAGCAACAACCATGTGATGTATTCAATCTGACCAAAGTATGTATGTGAACTCTGTCATTGAAACACCATGTGAAGCCTTCATCCTGGCCTAGGATCCTAATCCCTCACTTGTAATTGGTAGCCCAGGAAGAACCGACCAATTTACCAACAGCCAGTTCCAAGAGCGGGAACTATTGTGATTGGACTTTATCCCTGCAACCTCATAGGTTGATATTGTATAATAGGGCGTGGCTACATTAGCCGGGGGAGTTTAAAAGTAGAACAGCTTCAATGTAAAAGCTGTTCTGGCTATTCATGTTGATCTGTTTGGAGTTGAGTTACGAGTTACTGAATAAAGCTGATCTTTTGCTGAAATCACTCTCTGACTCTTTGTTAAGTAACCGACTTAACAAACCACTTCCCTCTTGGCTCAGAACAGCTGTCCATTGGTCCATCAAGGTTAGTATTGTATACTCTGACTGGCAGCAGCTCTCCAGGATTTCAAGTAGAGGTCACTTATTATCAGATCCTTTTAGCTGGAAATGCCGGGCATTGAACCTGCCCATGTGAAGAGCTGATGCCTGAAACTGCTAACCATGCAAAGATCAGCTGCCATCAAGAACCAACCACTCAGCCCCACTCCCTTGCTAACCTCCCCCTTCCCCCATGAAGCATCAAGCTATTTCATATGTCTTCTATTGTAAATGTTTTTGTTAGCTGCATTGAGACAAGATGCCACAGGAGCTCGATGCTTCCCAGATGTGGCGGTGAGATCGCGCCCGGAAAATCCGCCTATCTTTCATCCCTCTAGCGTGCCTAATGCTCCGTGTGACCGCAGCCTTAGTTTAGTTTCGGCATGCAGAAAGTCCCAGGTTCAATCCCCAGCATCTCCAGCTAAAAGAATCAGGTGGTGGTAGTTGTATGAAAGTCTTGAGACCCTAGAGAGCTACTGCCTGTCTGAGTAGACCAGTAGTCTGATTCAGTATAAGGCAGGTTCATATGTCCGTATGTATGAGATGTAGATTTTCTAATGAAAATAAATTTCACCATACTGGCTTAAAATGGAACCTCTGTGATCCAATACCTCTTTAAATCAGGTACTGAAGGCAACAACAAGGGGGATCTTGGACCTCTGTGTTCTGCTTTTAGGCTTTTCAAAGGGATCTGGTGGGTCACCGTGTGAAACAGGAAGCTGGACTAGCATGGCTTTTGGTCTGATCTAGCAGGACTCCATCTTCTTTTCTTAACTTTGGTGCCCTCCACATTCACTTTACTCTGACTTGGATGGCCCACGTTCACCCAGTCTCATCAGATCTTGGAAGCTAAGCAGGGTCAGCTCTGTTTCGTATTTGGATGGGAGACCGTTTAGGAAGTCCGAGGTTGCTACACAAAGGCTGTGGTCACACGGAGCATTAGCCATGCTACAGAGATGGAAGATAGGCAGAGTTTCCAGGCGTGATCACACCGCAACATCTGGGAAGCATAGAGCTCCCGTGGCTAACCCGAGGCTTCCCGCCGAAGATGCGCCGTAAAAAACTAGTACCTTCAAGGTACTGGTTTCCAGAAACCGCGGTGCAAGGGCGGGCGTCTGATCACATTTCCGGTGGTAGTTCGTGGCATCTGGTGCCTGCCCATGTTCCGTTGCGAAAAGGGTTTTTTTCAAGTCTCCATGGGATGTGCACAAGCACCCAATGGCGCATGTGCACACTTTGGTTACAAAAAAACCCCCAACCCCTGCCGCGCCGCTTCTTTGCTGAGCCGCAGGAGTGACGTATGATCAGCACCTCCCCCCGAACCACGGGACGTCAGTGGGACGTTTGATCAGGTGGCCATGCGGTAGTTCGCTCCGGGGCAAACAGCCACGCCTCCCCCCAGCGATATCCGGCCCATGTGACCGGGGTCCACGTCAGGCAATGGCAAACCACCTCTGAACTTCTCTTGCCTTGAAAACCTTATGGGGTTGCCATAAGTCAGCGGTGACTTGACGCCACTTCCTGCCACAACATTCACTTTATCTAGAGGTCATGGAGATAGCTCTGTAGTTGAGAGGGTCAATGTGCCCGTGCACTGCCAAAAATTCAGAGCCAAGATACAGCTTCCAACTTTCAACTTACAACAAGATCACACCTCTTTATTCTTTCCCTTTCCCTTGGTAATCTACAAGATTTGATGTGAACTCGCAAAGTTACCGGGGCAAATTATTAGGGACTGTGGTCTATACTCCTGTGTACAGTTTGCTGTAAGTTGGATCCTACTATGTAATCTTGCAACATTTATTTATTTAGTTAGCTAGCTAGTTAGATTTGTATCCTGCCCTTTCCGCATAGCGTGCTCAGGGTGGGTTCCATCAATTACCACATACAAAAACATTAGAACAATTTAAATACAGCAGTAAAAATACAACTAAATTGAATGTGTCATGTTAACATGTATGCTGGCTGGTTGGTTCTATAACCCAAATCCTACTTCATTGTTTATTGACTGCCCCATAAATAAAATAAAGTCATCATTTTGTAGTCTTTCTGCTTCTGGCAAGCTGAACTGGGAGACAGCATAGCATATTACAGAGGAAGGAGGAGGAGGAGGAGGAGAAGGAGAAGAAGAGGAGGTGGTGGAGGAGGAGGAGATTGGATTTATACCCTGCCCTTCACTCGGAGTCTCAGAGTGGCTTACAATCTCCCTTTTCCTTCCCCTCCCCATAACAGACACCCTGTGAGGTTAAGGGGGGGGGGCCTGAGAGAGCTCTGAGAGAACTTACGACTGACCCAAGATCACAGCAGCAGCAGTGTGTGGAGGAGGAGTGGGGAATCAAACCAGGCTCTCCCAGATTAGAGTCTGTGCTCCTAACCACTACACCAAACTGGCTCTCACCACAAAATGACATCACATTGTGTGATTATTAAAAGACTGCAGTGGAAAGAGAGGAGACAGCACCATGATTTTGAAGTCAGTCTACTGAGCTCCAGTCTTAGACATCATCTTTTGAGCTTGCTGGAGTTCCGATTTACTTGCAAACTAAGTTGCAGTGAAGTACATGGAGAAAAAAGGGTTCAGTGCTCCTTCTAAGCTGTGGAGTCTTGTGAGCAAAAATTCTACTTTGCGAGCTACTTAAACTTGTGAGCAAGTAATTTGGCTGCTGCATAAATTAGTTTGCTCTGGAGCTATCCTTCCTGAGCTAAGACAACAATGTGTGAGCCGGAGGCTAAAAAAACTGTGAGCTAGCTCACACTAACTCAGCTTAGAGGGAACACTGGTTCTGATGAATAACTAATATTTCATTATCCGAGCAGGTGGGAGTCTCTGGAGCTGTTCTGCCCGACGGTGAGTAAATCACGGAGCAAAAAGACTGACTTTGCATGCCAATTGGAGCCCTCAAATAGTAAATCTCAATTTTGATAGAGATTTATTAATCAATCAATGCAGAAAGCAGAGCTGGGACAGGAAACTCAAGTGCAATTCACTAAGCAGAAAGCCTCACTCTGCCATTGAGTTTGTTTGAAAGCATGGCACTGTAAATTTCACAGGTTTCCTCCCTCATAACATTGCCATAGAATCCACCCTCCAAAGCATCCATTTCCTCCAGGGGAGCAGATCTCTGTAGTCTGGAGATGACCTTGCATTCCAGGGCATCCTCAGGTCCCACCTGAAGGCTGTTATCCCTAATCCCCACCCACCCCTGGAGTTGATGTTTATTGTCACTAAAGTGCATGCAAAGGGTGAAATAACAGCAATTTGTAACAAAGGTAAAAACATTAAATGCAGACATTTAAGTACATTACTGCAGCTTTATAGACTGTATTGCTGTAGTAAACTGGGAATCTTATTCTGGCTTGTAATATTGCATTAAAAATATCAGGAGTAAAGCGACTCGAGACACTGCAAAAATTGAATGTCTTATTATTTCCCCTTCTAAATCTGCTCACTTTCAAATCAGGATTTTTTTTTCTCCTGCTAGAAGGCAAGCAAAGAATCCAGGACATGTGGCACACTTTGCAGGTTGCAGTGACAAATCAAATCAAATGGTTTCCCCCCAAAAAAACTTTGTTCACTAGAGCATTAAAGGGGAAAATGCTTTCAAAGCTTCAGGCTTCCCATCCCAGTGTTTCTCTCTCTCTTTAAATCTCATGTCAATTTCATTCTGTGCTGATGAGCCCCCCTTTATTTTGTTTGCACGCGGCACTGAAATCCTTTTTTTTTTTTTTTCTTGGGCTACGGACACCACCGTTTGCCCACCATCCCCCTTTCAAGTCAATACCAGCAGGGACCTAAACCTTGCACAGCTCCTTTTAAACTTTCCCCATCATTTTTTTTTAAAATTCAGCAATTTGAGACTAGCAATAGTCTCATATTGCTAGACTCATGCCGCTTCTAAAAAAAATAAAACTGAACACGGGGGGAAATGGAGCTTGTACACCAATGAAGGGGGGAGGATGGTGGAAGGTGCAGAGTGGCCGGAACAACCTCAATGTGGGCAAGGGAGTGACCTTCAAGGGGTGGGGAAAGGGTGGGGGAGAATCCAAGGGAATCTGTATGCTTTTGAATTACCTTCGGCTTGGAAGCGAAACAAGGGGGAAATTGGCACTCTCAGAAAACCCGACAAAACAGCAACCAGAAAGCCAACTGTGTGCTGCAGGGAGGAAAACCTGACTGATAGGCACAGTGAAAGCGAGGGAAAATACCCGTGCATAATAGGCCAGAGTTGTAGGACCAACCAGAAGTCTAGAAAGAGACCTGAAGCAAAGCTTCAGTATTAACATACCACATTAAATGATGCAGAAATCACATCGTAGGATCCTAGTTTCAGCAAGCTAAACACGGTAGTACAGAACAGAGTCCCTTATGATTTATCCAAGTAAGTTTGTGAAACATTTAGTACAGTGCGACCATATCGCCTGCGTAGAAAAGCCCTCTTGAATAATTCAGTTTTGCATAATTTGCGGAAAGCCAAGAGAGGGAGAGCCATCCTGACCTCATCTCCCTTTCCCAAGCAAGATTCTCCTGGAGTCCCGGAGTCTTTTTCAACCTTTACACAGGAGTTCTTTTATTTATTTACTAGGAAGAATGCTCGTTGTGGAACTGAAGACAACGGGGAGCTAGCCTGGCTGCGGGTGCAGGCCGCTGTCTCCATCTGGCCCCCCCAAGGCAAAGCTGGCTGTCCTGCCCTGCACAGTCGAGGCTCCGGTGGGCCTCCCCCCTCCCCCCGGCACGCCCACCTGCTCAAGACGCCGGCGGGGGAAGCCGGCCAGGCTTGCCCATCTCCCCGCAATGGATGCGAGGCCGGCCAAGCGCAGGGCCACTTCCTGCCCCCCCAACTCGGGGAAGCAACCCACATTCCCCCTTGCAGGGCCGAGGCCCCAGCGAGTCAAGGCGCCTGGGTTGGCCGCTCCCGCCATGACCCCCGGCCGAGCGAGGCCCCAGCAGGGCAAGTGGACCGGGCTCATCCATCTCCCTGCAGTGGGTGGCAGCTCGGGTGGCCGACTGCGGGCCCGCGTCTCCTTCCCCTGCCCGCTCTCCTCTGCCCTCCTGCTGCGCAGTCGAGGCTCCAGCGGACAAAGCTGCCTGGCCTGGTCGGCCCCCATGCCCGATCGAGGCACCGGCGGAGGAAGCCGGCCAGGCTCGCCCCTCTCCCCCCAATGGGCGTGAGCCAGGCACAGGGCACCGCCCACTTCCCGGTCTCCCCAACCCAGGGAAGCAGCCTGCACCCCTCTCCTCGGCCCTTCCTCTGTGAGCTCGAGGCCCCAGTGGGCCAAGTCGCCTGGCCTCGTCCGTCCCCAATACTTCCTAGACAAAAGGGCAGAGTGTTGGGTGATAGTGAGATATTGAAAAAATGGTATTTAGCAGAGATAAGATAGCCCAGCAGAGCCAAAGTAAAATAATTCAGACTCAGAATCCATGTGTGAGTAAAATATAAATATTTTACTAAATTCTAGCATGGGAAGAGTAACTGCGATGAAAATAACAACAGAGCAAAATCTACTACATCGTTACTCTACAAAGACAAAACTAGAAGAGAGAGATTATGGCTACTCTTCTTCTTCTTCAGAACCCCAAACAAAGATGGGAAGAGAAGCCAAAAAATGGTAATACACCTTGACACTTTAGTCCCAATCAAATTCCTAGTTTAGGGAGAAAATTCCCGGGCTTTCTACATCTAAAGAACATTGGTTACATGAGAAACATGTGACTTCCTGTGAGTAACATAAACAAACATTTAACCCCAGACATACTGAGTGTTTTCAACTTGTAATATCCAACACAGAGGAGCTGCCATACCTGAAGTGCCCACTACACGCTGTTTTGAAGCTAACGCCTGTGGCCTATGGCTGTGAGGTAGAATCTATTTTCCTCAACATCGAGGCTGTGAACACACACCAGGAACACCCACAGCATCTTTCCTACAAAGCTAGCCAGCCCCCCACACACACACTCCGTACCGGCACTACTGCAGTGTGCCGATAGCCAACCCTGAGCCAACCAAACAACCCTGCTGGAAAAATCTGGCCCAGTCCCCTCCTCCCTGCCTGTTTGGCCCTCAGAATGTTGATGTCACACGAGATCCCGAGGAAGCCCTGGACACGGTACCGGATCGTTACTGATCACCTCGGGCATTCAAAGAATCCCAGTTTCTGCTCTGCCCTGAAGTTCACATTGGCGACATAGGCGCATGGCACAACCTGGAGGAATAAGGGTGGGGGCGAGGAAGTGCCAAACCGACTTGCTGACGTCGTCTCGCGAAGCTGGCCTTTGTACCTACGGATGGCCTTCTCGGAAAGGAAACTGTAGTATAAGTCAACGCTCGTATACAACGTGGATCCGTGGGCCCCTGGGTGGTGTTGCCCACTGACAGAGGAGACTGAAATAAATGTGTCCAAAGGTGGTGGTGGAGGGGAAACCCAGGAAAAGTTAAGCACTTCAGTCTGATCTGGAGAGACAGAGCTGTATTTTTAACTCTCAATGAAGTCAGTGCACTGTCAATTTATTTACTCGCTCCACCTCTCTCCTCAATGAGGACCGGTGGCGGCTTATGTCATTATCCTCGTCTCCATTTAATCCAAACAATCCTGTGTGGTAGGTTAGGCTGAGAGCGTGTCACTGGCCTGGGGTCATTAACTCTCAATGAAGTCAGTGCACTGTCAATTTATTTACTCGCTCCACCTCTCTCCTCAATGAGGACTGGTGGCGGCTTATGTCATTATCCTCGTCTCCATTTAATCCAAACAATCCTGTGTGGTAGGTTAGGCTGAGAGCGTGTCACTGGCCTGGGGTCATCCAGCGAGCTTCCGGGGCAGAGCAGGGATTCACACCTGGGTCTCCCCAGATCCTAGTCCAACTCCTACTGTGCCCTGAAGCTGACTGGGTGACCTTGGGTCAGTCACTGCCTGCTTAACCTACCCTACAAGGCTGGTGAGAGGCTAAAACAGAGGAAAGGAGAGACACATCTGCTGCGCGGAGCTCCTGGATCAGAAGGACGGGGTTAAAAATTGCAACAGATACCCCTGACCTGGATAGCCCAGGCAAGCCCAGTCTTGTTTGGTGTAGTAGTGTAGTGGTTAAGTGCGTGGACTCTAATATAGGAGTTTGGTGTAGTGGTTAAGTGCGTGGACTCTAATATGGGAGTTTGGTGTAGTGGTTAAGTGTGCAGACTTTAGTCTGGGAGAACCGGGTTCGATTCCCCTCTCCTCCACTCACAGCTGCTGGATGACCTTGGGTCAGTCACAAGTTCTCTCAGAGCTGTTCTTGAAAGATCAGTTCTCTCAGAGCTCTCTCAGCCCCACCTACCTCACAGGATGTCTGTTGTGAGGAGGAGGAAAGGAGTTTGTAAGTCACTCTGAGACTCCGAGTGAAGGGCGGGGTATAAATCCAATCTCCTCCTCCTCCTCCTCCTTCTTGTCAGATCTTGGAAGCTAAGCAGGGTTGACTGTGGTTAGTACTCGGATGGGAGACTTCCTTGGAATACTGAGTCAGGAGCACAGAGGCAGGCTTTATTCAGCCACCTCTCTGAATATCCTCCAGACCCCCAGTAGGGGTCAGTCACCAGAGGTCGCCATGACGTCCAGGTGCAGACATATGTGCACACGCTCACACAAAAATAATTTTAAAAAATTGCAGTACGGCCATCTGCCATGACAGCTAATGGAACCTCCAGGTTCAGAGGTACTATACCTTTCAGCATCAAGGGGTACAAACAAGAAAACAAAGGTTTGGCCTTACTTTTATGCCCTTCTTTTCTGCTTCCAGGGGCATCTGCCTGCCTAGTAGGGGAAACAGCAAAGCAAAACAAAAACCCGTGATTGTATTTAACGAGAAGCATATTGCATAACATGAGACTTAAAAATATTTGAGTAAGCTTAATGTCAACATTCTTTAGATAACAGGAGCAATAACATCATTCCGTAGATAATGAGAGCAATCTTCAGGAGGCTTCAATAATGCAATGGCAATTGTGCTATGTGTCCAATAAAGTGCTTCACAAATCCATCTTGTCTGTACTCATTCTTAAAGTTGTAGACCACTGAATATTAAAGAGCTTCTTAGTAGTATAAAGTGCTTTAGTGCCTCACAGATATTCATATTCATATTTTCCAAGGGCAGTAGTCCGCCCAACGGAATTTACCAGCATAAACCTCTCCGTTTCACAAAAGGCTTCCTCATAGATGGGAAATTACATCACACACAAGCACAACAATAAGACATTCACAGCACACTAGCAACAGGTCAGCCTGGTAGGGGAAGCAGACACTGCGCTAGACGGACTTTTGATTGGATTTGGCAGGACAATTCTTAGGAGTCACGCTTTCAGCTTGAGAATTTCATACCAGAGCTTCGACTTCAGGGTCCGCTGAAGCAAAAAAGCGGGCCGTAAGGTCATGATATTTTGCTTTTATAATTATAATCTTTGCTGCTGCTGCTGTTTTAACGAGAAAATGCTTCTTTCCCACCCACCCACCCTTTTCTCCCTCCTGGAGAAATGATGCAGGAAAACATTTGGAATCCCAGGAGTGCTGCGATTGGACCTGGTCCCCATCCCCCCCCCCCACCCCACTGGGTAAACCTTTTTGTAC
>NW_015171582.1:225850-227968 GCF_001447785.1 Gekko japonicus | reverse complement strand
CCCCCTGGCAGACCTCTGAACTTCCTGTGAGGTCTCTTTAGAAACCCCCAAGGATCTCGCTGTAACCATATGGAGGCAATCTTTATCATGCCCGACCTGCCCCCTCCCACCACCCCATGACAGCAAATGGGCTGCCTTTTGAGATAAGCATCGGCAGAGATAGCCCACTCACCAAATGGGCATCCTTAATGACGACAAGCCACTTAGTGGGACTCTGGGAAGATGGACGTGTGACAGATTCGCTCAGCAGACAGCATTAGTCTCTAGCCAAGCAAAGTTAGAGTCCATTGGCACCTTTAAGACCAACCGAGATTTATTCCTGGGATAAGCTTCCCTGTGCAAGCACACTGCTCCAGTGACATGGTGTGCACACAAAAGCTGATACCCAGAATTAAATTTTGTTTAATTTAATTAAACTGGACTTGAACTGCTGCTTCAGACCAAAATGTATTTTGTTGTTGTTGTTCAGTCGCACAGTCGAGTCCGACTCTCCGCGACCCCATGGACCAGATCACGCCAGGCCTTCCTGTCTTCCGCCGTCCTCCGAAGCCCACTCAATTTCATGTTCGTTGCATCTATGACACTGTCTAACCATCTCATCCTTTGCCGTCCCCATCTTCTTTGACCTTCAATCTTTCCCAGCATCAGGGTCTTCTCCAGGGAGTGCTCCCTTCTCATTTGGTGGCCAAAGTATTTGAGCTTCAGTTTCATTATCTGGCCTTCCAGGGAACAGTCAGGGTTGATTTCTTTTAGGATTGACTGATTGGATCTTCTTGCAGTCCAAGGGACTCTCAAGAGTCTTCTCCAGCACCATAGTTCAAAAGAATCTATTCTTCGGCGCTCGGCCTTCCTTATAGTCCAACTCTCGCAGCCATACATGACTACTGGGACTACCATTGCTTTGACCATGCGGACTTTTGTTGGCAGGATGATGTCTCTACTTTTTATCATGCTGTTTAGGTTCGCCATCGCTTTCCTCCCAAGGAGCAGGCGTCTTTTAATTTCATGGCTGCTGTCACAGTCTGCGGTGATCTGGGATCCCAGGAACGTGAAGTCTGTCACTACTTCCACGACTTCCCCTTCTATTTGCCAAGGAGTGATGGGGCCAGATGCCAAAATGTCTAACCACCTGAATCTAGTTTCTAGCCATAGAACAGAGTCCAGCGGCACCTTTAAGACCATCAAAGTTTTATTCAAGGTGTGAGCTTTTGTGTGCACGCATGCTTCGTCAGACAATGAAATGGAATTACAGATCATAGTTGTATATAGAGAGGGTGGCTTGTTCCATTAGCATGCAAAAAATGCAAAACAATCCACCCTCTATATATGCAACTGTGATCTGTAATTCCATTTCATTGTCTGACAAAGCGTGCCTGCACAGGAAAGCTCACACCCTGAATAAAACTTTGTTGGTCTTAAAGGTGCCACTGGACTCTAAATCTGTTGTACCCAACCGGGTCGTTGTTAGGATGAGGGAGTCCTGCGTATGCTGCTTTGAGCTCCTCGGAGGAAGGGTGGGAGGGATAAAAGCACACTAGATGGATCGTATTTCAAATCCACAAGAAAGTTTGCCTGGAGCCACCCAGTGTAGTATTCTGCACCAGTCAGCCCTTGTCCTCTCCAAACACAATGTAAGAGTGCCCCCTGGTGGCAAAGCATGGCTTTGGAACCCACACATATACACAGGTTGCCTTCATTGCTGAAAGGTGACCAGCGTCTGGCCGTGGCTTCTACAGCCCAAACAGCAAAGGGAAGGGTGTTGCCTGTCAAAACAGCCACCTACGGAAGAGCCCACGATTTGTAGCTCCCACTGCCAGGCTGCACTGTGTTCCAAACATGCTGCTTTGCTGGGTGGACTCTGTGGCATTATACCCCACTGAGGTCCTTGTCCTCCCTACACTCCTTCTCAATCTGGATCTGGCAACCCTACATCCCCAATAAGACACATGGGGGGGGGGAACAAACTTGACCCAAAAACTGGAATCAAGAACCACAAGGGTAAGAAAGAAGTCTGATAAAGGGCAAATATTAAAACCTCACTGAAACTTATAATATACAAAAATACATGTATTTATTAGAAAGACAGTTAAAAACATATAAGGGCCCAATGAAAGCCTC
>NW_015171582.1:224782-224938 GCF_001447785.1 Gekko japonicus | reverse complement strand
GCTACCAGCTTAATTGCATCAATCCTTGTCCAAGCTAGGCCCTCTCACTTCCACTTTTTGAAATGGACCACAAGGGTTGTGTCAAGGGTGGAGTCCAGCAAGCCCTCTCCATGTGACACCCCAGAGGAGGTGGGCCAAGTCATGTGACTAGGACAT
>NW_015171582.1:224475-224654 GCF_001447785.1 Gekko japonicus | reverse complement strand
GCCGGCCATGTGGTCTCTCTCTCTCTACACCCCCTCAATGACCGCTATACTCTCTGACTCTCATTCTTGTAGCTATCTGCTACCCATCCTACCCCAGGCTTTTAGTCTGCAGCTAAGGCCTACCTTGTGCTTTCTGCTGGTCAGTCTGCACACTCCATTTTCCTAGTATAATCCCCATT
>NW_015171582.1:201004-224317 GCF_001447785.1 Gekko japonicus | reverse complement strand
GTGTATTGTTTGTGTGTGAAGAAGATTTACAGTAAAAGACATTATTCTAACTAAAACTCAGTCTCCTTGTCTGTCACTGATATTTCTGGAAGAGTGGCACCCTCTGTATATACAGGTGAAAGGTCCTTTAGCTGATTGCTTAATAATAATTCATAATTCCCCAATATTGATAATTAATCCAGAGCAATCAGGCTAACAGTCAGGGGTCATTTGGGGGGGACGCGGGGGGACGCTATCCCCCCGGGTGAGGTGTGGGAGGGCGGGGCCTGGAGCTCCTTGCTGGTGCCCGCTGGAGGTCGCCGCCGGCTGTGGGGAGGACACACTTCCGGTGATGTCAGGGGGTGTGGCATATGCTAATGAGTTATGCTAATGAGTCCCCCTAGCTCTTTTTCTACGAAATGACCCCTGACCAACGCTACAAGGAGGAGGCAATTTAGGAATCCAGGCATGCAAACTTAAGGTAGGCGTTCTTGGTCCCTGAATTTTGTGTACCAGATTTTCATCCTAACAGGATTAAATTTGGCCAAGGGAAAGATGGACAGATAGATATTTTGAACAAAGAAAGAAACAGAAATCAGAACCAGAAGAAACTCCTATGAACTCAGCAGAGACCGAAATTCACTTCACCAGACATAATGGGGGAGGGTGTTTCTTTCTCCCAGGAACAGCACCACTTCAGTCGATGCAACATAAACCCCAGGTCTGTTGCCGGTAAACTAATCCCCCTTGTCTTCTTTCAAACCGAAGGAAATGTCTCATGTTTTCAGCTTCCATTTCATTGAGAAACCTTCCTCTCTCGGGGCCCCGCGTGGACTTTAAAGGCCTACATTCCATTGGGGTTTTTGTCTTGCTAATGACCTGGGGGCCCAGCTAGGTGTCCAACTGTGTCTCTCTATTTCTTGCATGGCCAGGGACCAATCTCGCCCACAGAGGGAAAGCGGACTATAACAATACGATCCTAGGGGAGCCCTCCTTCAAGGGATACGGAGGTCATATGCAGCTTCTCGGTAACATTCCGCCAGCCCATTTAAGGCCCAGGATGGGAAATGGGAAACAATTGGTGTTCACAATGGGATGAAAGGCATTCTCCAGAGCCACTAAACTGTGAGGAAATGATTAGGGTCGCCAATTGTGGCTGACACAAAGGATTAAGGGGCATGAAGTGGGAAGCCACACTATGGAGGGACGCCAATTATCAAGTAATGAAGCTTGCGTGTGTTCCACCCGTGAAGGCCCTGCACTTGTGTGGCACACGGAACGAGGCTCATGAAGACGAGTAGGAGAAGAGGACAGTCTGTCATTTCTGGATGTATTCACACGGGATCCGTACTGTTAGGTTCAACTGTAAGGGAAGGACTGATGATCACATCCTGATCTTATTGGTAGGGCCCTGGCCAGTTGTCCAAAAAATAATAATAATAACAATGTGTTTCCAGACCATGATATGTCTTTCCCTAAAAGCATGACTCTAAATCTGTGAATCACATCCACTCAAGAATTTCATTTCTGCCCTTCGAAAAGCTGTCATTCCCTGAATCTAGGGTTACCAACCTCAAAGGAGGAACCTGGCATACTTTTGGAATTAGGATTGAGCTCCAGACTATAAAGATCAGGAAATCTACTTACACAAAAACAGAATTAGACGTTATCTCACTATTATTAGCATTTGCACATGTCGGAATTGCATTAAATTGGAAATACAGACATATCCCAATGGTTAATAATTGGAGAACACATCTTTGGGATTATTTAATTATGCACAAAGTTGTGGTCAACTTAGATATCCCAATGAATAATAACAGAAAAGTTTATGCAGCTATTGTATATTTGAATATTGGACGGAATGTGAGGTTTTGCCAAACAATTCTTATTACCAAAAATGGTTATTGTTTTGATCTGGCAAATTGATTGTTATATTTGTTTTAAATGATTGTTCGATTTGTTATCTTTCCTGGTAAGCAATTTATAATTGCTTTAGTAATGTCTTTAGATGCTTATAATCTTATAGGCAATACTTATATTTTTTAATTACATGGATTAAGTATTGTTTTATGTTTATTTTATCTGAATTTATAATATCTGTACTCCTATATGTTATGGCTAAAAATATTTTTTTTAAAAAAAGATCAGGAAATGGAGGAACTTGCCATTTCAGAGAGTGGACTCTATGTAGGGCTGCCAGCATGAGGCAGAACCCGGCAGAAGTCACACGGGGCCAGGGGGGCCCCGGGGGGCTTACTAAAAACATAAGAAGAGTTCTGCTGGATTAAACCAGCAGTCCATCTGGTCCAGCATCCTGTCTCACACAGTGGCCAAACAGTTCCTCTGGAGGGCAAGCAACCTTCAGTTTAGCGGCTGAAACCTTCTCCTGATGTTGCCTCCTGGCTCTGGGATTCAGAGGCTTCGTGCCTCTGAATGTGGAGGTTCCCCTCAGTCACCATGGCTAGTAGCCACTGACAGACTTATCCTCCATGAATCTATCTAATCCCCTTTGAAAGCTGTCTTTTCCCGTGGCCATCACAACATTCTCTGGCAGCAAATTCCACATTTTAAACACTCTGTGTGCAAAGAAGTATTTCCTTTAAACCATCCTGAAACATTGCTAGTAATGCACTGTCATTACTTTGGGTTCAACCAGAAGAGATGTCACCACATTACTTACCACACAAAAACATGTACACACATACATACTGGAAAACTCACTGATGTGAGCGTGATGACATCCTCCCCAGTGGGGACTCAAATTGGCTTTCGTCATGTTCTCTTCCTCTGCTTTGACCTTACGCAGCCCTGTGAAGTAGGTTACAATGAAATCATGCAACTAGCCCAAGGTCACCCAGCAAACTTTCATGGCAGAGTGGGGATCTGAACCCAGGTCTCCCAGATCCTAGTATGATATTTATGCCATGCTGGATCTCCAGAGGAGTAAAGTGGCCCTGAAGGGGTGGGAGAGCCACAGTTGGGAGAGGGGGGCAAAGGAACTGTGATGGAGCCACCCATGGACACCATCTGTGAGTCTAGGGTCACCAACCTTCAGGTGGGGCCCCCTGGAGATCTTCTGCTACCACAACTGACCTCCTCCAAACTACGGGGATCAGTTCCCTTGGATAAAATGGATGCTTTGGAGGGTGGACCTCTATGGCACTATACTCCACTGAAGTCCTTGTCCTTCCCAGGCTAATATCCCCAAATCTCCAGGAGTTAGGGTTGCCAGCCTCCAGGTGGGGCCTGGAGATCTCCCGCTTTTACAGCTGATCTCCAGCTGACAGAGGTCAGCTCCCCTGGAGAAAATGACTGCTTTGAAGGGTGAACTCTATGGACTTGTACCATGCTGAGGCCCCTCCCCTCCCCAAACCCCGCCCTCTCCTGGATCCACCCCCCCCCAAAGTCTCCAGGTATTCTCCAACCCAGACCTGGCAACCCTACCAGGAGTTTCCCAACTTGGATCTGGCAACCCCTCCCCCCATCACCCACCAGTGGCCAGGGGACCCAGCAACCCTACTGTGAGCCCAAGAACCAATACAACCCTGTGACTGTGCCCTGACCTGGGTAGCCCAAGCAAGCCTGATTTCGTCAGATCTTGGAAGCTAAGCAGGATTGACTCCGCTTAGTACTTGGATGGGAGACCTCCTTGGAATACCAGCAGTCAGGAGGACGGGGCAGGCATTAGTCAGCCCCCTCTCTGAATATCCTCCAGGCCCCCAGTAGGGGGTCAGTCACCAGAGGTTGCTATGACTTCCAGGTGTATGCACACACACACATGCATTCACACAGGGCTATTTTTGGGCAGGAACGCACAGGAACGGAGTTCCGGCTGGCTCCTGAGTTGGCCACGCCCAGCAGGAGCTCATTAGCATAACAGGCCACACCCAAGAGCAGAAACTCATTAGAATTGGCTACATTAGGGGTGTGTGGCCTAACATGCAAAGGAGTTCCTGCTACAAAAAAAAAAGCCCTGGGTTTTGACAACAAACAAGGTAAACAGAATAAGAAGGGAAAGGTGGGTGTGGCTGGATGACCACACTTCTGGTAGCATGGGGGTGTGGCCTAATATGCTAATGAACATCACTATCGGGGGTGTGGCCTAATGCTGTTAGGTATGGCCTATTATGCTAATGAGTTCCTGCTGGGCTTTTTCTACAAAAAAAAAGCCCTGCATTCACATATTAAAAATACCAACAAAACCAAACCCTGCAGTTGTTCCCGTTGTTCGCTGTTGAGCTTCTGTGGCATGGAGGTCACGACAAAAGGATGCAAGGAAGAAGACCTTTTTCAAAAAAAACCCCTCCAGGGTCTGCAATTAAAGCGTCATGGAGGAGAGGTCCCCTCGGTTTCCAGCAAATTAGTCCAGAGCAAGCGGTCTGAAGATGGCAGCCGCAACAGACTTTTCCATTCAGGCTTCTGCTTTGCTACAGGCAAATATCTCTGTTCGACACAGGGGCATTTTTTCCCCCTGTCATGACTTGACACAGATCAGCGGGAAAGGACAAGGTCTTAATGTCTTCCATGTGGCACCATCACCCTTCGCTCCTTGCCTCCCTCTTCTCTAATTTAACATGGGTTTGTGGCTGAAGAGTTAAAAGGCCTAATTAGGGTTCATGTCAAAAACAACAAGAGGGACAACTCAATTGATTCCTTCTGACAAAAAAATTCCTTTCCCCCCTCAGGCTTCCTCTTTGCCTGAGTATCAAATAGCTGGCCCTTTCAGGATGGTTTGAAGAATGGTTTGCCGTGGTTTATCTGGGCACACCGCACCTCATACAAAACAAGCCATGATTAATTTGAAGAAGAAGAAGAAAAGGTTTTTCTACTCCACTTTCCCCTACCTTAAAGGTAAAGGTAAAGGTTCCCTTGCTCAAAAGGCAGTCGAGTCCGACTCTAGGGTTGCGGTGCTCATCTCCGTTTCAAAGCCAAAGAGCCAGTGCTGTCTGAAGACGTTTCCGTGGTCATGTGGCCGGCATGACTAAACACCAAGGCGCACGGAACGCTGTTAGCTTCCCACCGAAGTGGTACCTATTTATCTACTTGCAATTTCTTGCTTTCGAACTGCTAGGTTGGCAGGAGCTGGAACTAGTGACGGGAGCTCACTCCGTCATGCGGCACACTCGGGTCTTGAACTGCTGAACTACTGACCTTCCACAGCCTGCAGTCCAGCGTCTTAACCACTTGAGCCACCCCTACCTTAAGGAGCCTCAAAATGGCTTACAATCGCTTCGCCTTTCCTCTTCCTACAACAGGCACTTTGTGAGGCAGGTGGGGCTGAGAGAGTTCGGAGAGAGCTGTGACTGACCCAAGGTCACCCAGTTGGCTTCTTTAGGAGGCATGGGGAATTGAACCCTCACAGGGACTTGGTGCTAGAACCAGTGCTCCCTCTAAGCTGTGGAGTCTTGTGAACCAAATTCTACTTTCTGAGCTACTGGTGTTAAAATTGTGAGTGAGTGATTTGGCTACTGCATAAATTAGTTTGCTCTGGAGCCATCCTTCCTGAGCTAAGAGAAAAATATGTGAGCCAGAGGCTGAAAAAAACCTGTGAGATAGCTCACACTAACTCAGAGGGAACACTGGCCAGAACCTATGTCTCCATCCCCGTGAAGTCCGAGTAATGAAGATGGGCACTGAGAATGTACTGAATATCATCTCCCTGCCATGGAGTATGAAAGAAAGACCTAAAGGCTGAAAAAAGAGCAATTGGCCCAAAGTCACCTAGCAAGCATTATGGCAGAAGGCAAATCTAAATACAGAATGCCAAGGTCCGTTCACGACAGTATACCCACTGCACATATGTGAACACATGAAGCTGCCTTATACTGAATCAGACCACGGGTCCCTCAAAGTCAGCAGACTGGCAGCGGCTCTCCAAGCTCTCCGGCTGAGGTCCATCACATCACCTACAACCCAATCCTTGACTAGAGATGCTGGAGGTTAAACCCCGGACCTTCTGTATTCCAAGCAGGTGCTCTGCCACTGAACCACGGCCCCTCCCTGGGTCATTCTTGAACAGCTTCAAGAATGGAATTGTAATTCTGTGTACAATGTACGCTTGGGTTTTCCTTTATATGTGTGTTCAGTAAATGTTACGTATTGGGACTGGAACATTCTACCAGAGACTGGCTGAGCTTGGAGCTCTAGAACAATAGCCCACGAGGACTCTGGAGGTGACCAATGAGGAATTAATGGTTCTGACAATGGCCTGTCATTGGTAGCTGTTTGGGGAAGTGGGTCGAGTTGCATGGTATTTAAACAGGGAAGTTACACTGGCTTTTCGCTTTTTGTTCTTGCTCAATCACTAATAAAGGCGAGCTGATCACTAGGCTTGGGGTTGGACCATCCATGGAACCCAGTATTTAACAGTAAACGTATGATTCAGATCCCAGATTTATCCAGGTAGGAGTCTCAGTTTCATTTGTACAGTTGAATGTGCATTGGCTCTTTCTTAGAAATGGTAGAAAAGAGCAAGCGTCCAGGAGCACTTTAAAGACTAACACAATATGTGGCAGGGTATGAGTTTTCGTGAATGAGCAGTGAGTCACAAAAGCTCATCCCCTGCCACATATTTTGTTAGTTTTTAAGGTGCTCCTGGACTCCTGTTCTTTTCTACTGCTACACACAGGCTAACACGGCTACCCATCTTGATATATCTTAGAAACAGGTACACATGTACAGGTAAGATGGGAATGCATTTTCTGTAATATTTGAATGGGGTTTCTTGTCTTCTGATGTTGCTGGAAGATTTTTGAAAAAATCAGTGTGGTGAGTTTTAGAGCAAGATTTGGAAAACGCAGGTTTGAATCTCCCCTGCTTTCTGCTCCCTGCTGCTTTTGGCAGTGAGCAAAAGGCAGGGGGTGAAATGGTTGGGAGGCATTCCACCCACTGCTTTCTGCTCGCCATGAAAAGCCACAGTGAACAGAAAGCAGGAGGTGAAATGTCTCAGAACCATTTAAACCAAACAGCTCAGCTGTTTTACATGAACAGCAGAAAGCAGGGGTTTAAATGGCTCAGAGCCATTTAAATGCCTGTTTTCTTGCTCTTCATGGACTGCCACGAACTGCATCAAAATCCATGGAACTTCGAGGCAGCTCTTCAGTGCATGAACATTGCTTTGCAAACCACCAACCGGCCAAAATTCATGACAAACTTTAGTTTATGAGCCAGGTTATGCCCATCCCTACTGGTGACCCAGAGCCTGCCGCTGGAAATCCTAGGGTTGCTAACTCCAAGCTGGAAAATTGCTAGAGATTTGAGGGTAGAACCTGGGGAGGGTGAGGTTTGGGGAAGAGAGAGATTTCAGAAGGGAATAAGGCCATACACCCTCCAAAGAAGCCCCTTCTTCCAGGGGAACTGATCTCCATAATCTGAAGATCAGTTGTAATTCCCGGGGAACTCTGGGCCACACTTGGCGGCTGGCAACCACAAGAGATCCCAGAGACCTGTACGGCCGCCTCATGAGTCTGAAGACACACAGCTTCAAGGACCAAGCAAGAGCATCTCCAGGGATGCCATAGTGCTTTTGACATCCTACCCACAGGCTCTCACCTTCCTGAAACGAGGCAACGAAATACAGGGAGCAGAAACTTCATTAGCAGAGCGAGGAAGGCTTTACAAGCTAATTCCCACTTTGGCGGCTGGAAAAATAAACATGCGGTTGGGATTCCATGTGTGAATTTTACCACCAGCGTTTAACCCCCTTTCTCCCTCTCCCCACTTCTTTATTGAGCCGAGTGAAATCTGTTTTTTTTTCTTGGGGATGCTTGTTTTCTCTGCCCATCTTCTCCTCCCCCTTGCCTCCACTGACAGCCGGATAAGTAGAGGAGGCTTCTCTTCCCGCAATAGCTACACCCCACACACGCCGCCTGGTAATTGTTTTTAGATTTATGGGCTCTGTGATGCCATCTTTCAGCTTTTTATTGAATAAACATTCTGTAAATAATCTGATGGGAGGGTGGGTTGAGGAAACACATTTCGGTGGGCGCGAAACATTGTCTTTGTTTAACGAACCTTCCCATCGACCGAGAAGGAAGCGGTTCCATAAGCAAAAACAACCAGGGGCCCCTTCCATGATTAGCAACGTGCCAGTAACAGATAGGTGAAATCTGAAGATGTGTGGATGAGAGGGGTGGGAAAGGATCATGCTTCACATAGGATGGATCATAGCATTGGCATGGGATGGCTGACGAAACTTACAATTTGCCCAACTTTGGTAGGAAAACTCCTGCCCCTATCCTCCGTTCCCCTATACTTGCTCAGTGGAGCAGCAAAAGAAAAATAGGGGAATGACATCATAAGAACATAATGGTCCATTTTGTCCAGCATCCTGTCCCACACAGTGGCCAACCAGTTCCTCTGGATGGCCATCGCAATGACATAAGAAGAGCCCTGCTAGATCAGACCAGGGGTCGTTTCGTAGAAAAAGAGCTAGGGGAACTCATTAGCATAACTCATTAGTATATGCCACACCCCCTGACATCACCGGAAGTGTGTCATAAGGCCACACCCACCACTCAGTTAGTCTTAGTCTTAAAGGTTAGTCTTAAAGGTGCTATTTGTTAGTCTTAAAGGTGCTATATGAACTCTTGGACTATTTTGCAGCAACAGACTGACACAGCTACCTCGGGGAAGCTCCTGGAGTGGCCTCGGCCAGGCAGAGGGGGAGGACACCAACTTACCCTCCTGCTTCTTCCTCCTTCTGCAACAGAATGAGGCTGGAAGAAGGGGGCGGCCGGAAGAAGGGGCGGGGCTTTGTTGTGTGCCCCGCCCCCTGCACCTCACCCGGGGGAACTGCGATCCCCCGCGATCCCCCCCGAAATGACCTCTGGATCAGACCAATGGTCCATCTAGTCCAGCATCCTGTCTCACACAGTGGCCAACCAGTTCCTCTGGATGGCCACCATCATGACATAAGAATGTAAGAAGAGCCTTGCTGGGATCAGACCAGTGGTCCATCTAGTCCGGCATCCTGTCTCACACAGTGGCCAACCAGTTCCCCTGGAGGGCCAACAATAGGGCAAAGAGGTTGAGACCTTCCCCTGATGTAGCCTCCTAGCACTAGGATTCAGAGGATAAGTGCCTCTGAATGTAGAGGTTCCCCTCAGTCCCCACGGCTAGTAGCCATTGATAGACTTAATCCTTCATGAATCTTTCTCATACCTTTTTAAAGCTGTTTATTCCTTTGGCCATCACTGCATCCTCTGGCAGTGGATCCCCCATTTTAACCACTCTCTGTTTAAATAAGTGTTTCCTCTTGTCCATGTGGAAGACATCACAGCATTGAGTGATGCTCTAGGAATTCCCTCAATTTATATGATTTTTACCATAGAGATAGGGGAAATTCCTAGAGCATCACTCGACGTGGTGATGTCATTTCTGGGTCTTCAGCTGCAAGTGATATCACACTGTCATGCACAGCTCCCCCTCCCTGTGCCCCACCCTCAAAACCTCCTGCAAACCCTATGACTAATTAAGTCAGTACCGCACCAAAAAACCCTTTCTCCTGCAAAAGCAGCAACAGTAAGAAAGAAAAGTGTACTAACTGCAGAGGAGGAGGCACCACCCATCAGAGACAACTTTGAGGTTCTGGATGCAGTTTGGATGCAGAGAGTGGGAAGGAGCATACAGACAGACATACCAGGGCAGTAGTTCACTGATGTGGATGCCATAGCACCCAGTTCTTCCCCAAAGCAAAGAATAGAATCATCAAATCATAGAGCTGGAAGAGACCTCCAGGATCATCTAGTACAACCCCCTCCACAATGCAGGAAATTCACAAATACCTCCCCCACACACACCCCCAGTGACCCCTGCTCCATGCCCAGAAAAGGGCAAAAAAACCAACAACAACAACAACCCTCCTCCAGGATCTCCAGCCAAACTGGCCTGGAGACCAATTGCTTCCCGACCCCAAAGTGGCAATCAGCATTTCCCTGGGCATGTAAGAAAGGGCCACGAGAACTAAGCACTGAGGCAACCCTTCCTGCCCTCCCTTCTTGTGATCTGCCGAAGTTCACAGAATCAGCACGGCTGTCCGATAGCCATCTAGGGCTGCAGTCACACGGAGAATTTGCCACGCTGACGATACAGATGGTAGGCAGATTTTCCGGGCGCGATCACACCGCAACATCTGGGAAGCGTAGAGCTCCTGTGGCTAACCCGAGGCTTCCCGCCGAAGATGCAGAGTAAAAAACTAGTACCTCGGAGGTACTAGTTTCTGGAAACTGCGGGCCAAGGGCGGGCGTCTGATCGCGTTTCCGGTGGACTTACGTGGCATCCGGCGCCCGTCTCCACAGGTTGCACTACAGTGCCCAACAGCGCATGCGCACAAAGAGCGACTGCTAGTGCGATCATGCGGCGTGGCTTCTTTGCCGTGCTGCAGGATTCCCGTCTGGTCGGCATCTCCCCACTAACTATGGGACCACAAACGGGACGTGTGCTCAGGTGGCCACGCGTTAGTTTCCTCCGGGGCAATTAGCCATGCCTCCCCCCCACAATATCCGGCCCGTGTGACTGGGGCCTAGCTACTTCTGGCTTTCACTGGAGGAAGAGATGCTTTAGAAGAGCTCAGGAGGCATCACCTCTCAGTGTTGGAGGAGATTCCGTTCAGAAAGAGCTGCCCCACCAAAGAAGAATGCTTTTCTTGAAAGCACCCAGCCTTTTGTGGCTAATCTTAGTCCTCATTGGAGTCATTTTGTGGTCAGCTCCTCTTCCTCCAGATGTTTGCATTGACATTCAATACCTGTCTCCAAAATTTCTAAAAGGCCTACGCGCTTGGCAAGGTTGTGAATCCCTGGACTAAGATGACATGAGCCATTTGGTTTCCAGTTTCATTTTGGAAACACATCGATCTCAGCTTGATCTGCTGTTGCTGGGTGGGTCTGGTCCCGCCCCAGCAGGAAAAAAAAACTGGTGGCACAATATGGTGGGTGGAGGTGTCTGTGATTAGTGATGCACACTGTAAACTTTATAGTGCCAGGATACTGTTGGCCGAGTAAAGTGGAGCACAAGCTGTTTAAAGAATAAAGCTGATTAATTAAGAAGAGAAAAAACTTTGTAAGAAAGAGGAGAGAGAAAGAGGAGTCTACCTGTCTAGCTAGCTAGGAGAGGTCAGTAACTAACAGATCTCAGTAGGAACAGGGAAGACCCTAACTGAGCCAATCAGGAGACAGGAAGGAGAATATTGAAAATAGTAGGAAGTCCCTAATCTCACTATGCTAAGTAGTTGTTCCCTCTGTTGCCCCCTGCAGGATGTTCTTGTCATCTTCTTTATCTATGCACAATAGTCCTTGCATATTCCAACAGGTACTGCAGTATACTTTTGGTTCTACACCATGGTGAGCAACTTCCCACTTCTGCCAGCTCTCACCTACTTTCTGCTGCAGTGGGAGAAAATGTCGGGGAGGGCTGACATCACAGACTCAGTGATGTCATTTCCAGTCACTGTGTCTGTGCCACTCTAGAAATCTTCCCAGTCTCTATGGTCTTTGGGGGGGAATCCTAGAGCAGTGCGGGGAGTGGTATTGTCACTTCCAGGTGATCACCCAGAAGTGACATTGCCACACCAGCAGTGCCCCCTCTCCCCACATTTCACCCCCCCCACCCCAAATGCAGGGCCAGTTCGGTATAGTGGTCAGGAGTGCAGACTCTAATCTGGGAGAACCGAGTTTGATTCCCCACTCCTCCACATGCAGCTGCTGGTGTGACCTTGGGTCAGTCAGAAGTTCTTTCAGAGCTGTTCTCTCACGAGCAGTTCTCTCGGAGCTCTCTCAGCCCCACCTACCTCATAAGGTGTCTGTTGTGGGGAGGGGAAGGGAAAGGAGATTGTAAATTGCTGTGAGACACCTTCAGGTAGTGAAGGGAGGGGTATAAATCCAATCTCCTCCTCCTCCTCCTCCTCCTCCTCTTCTTCTTCTCCCTTATGGCTCATAATAGCCACATGGTTTGGGAGGAAGGTATGAGGTGAAACAAGGCAGAAGTGAAAGTACAAAGAGAAAAGGAGGAGAACAAAATGGAACACAGGGAGGAGAAGCGCACCTAATATGGGAAAAGTGGGCTCCACAGTGCAGGTTTCAGAACAGCACAGTGCATCTTGGGATCCCAGAGGACTGCAAAGTGCTTCCCGCCCCTCTCGCACAGAGGTGTACTTAGCTTTGGAGAACTGCCATGATGCAATCGGGAGACCTAAAAGCTTCTTCTTTTGAAACTACAGCTGCCAGCTAATCCACTTACTTTGATAAGTGATAATATATTAGCTTGATGTGCTATGCGGAGGGGGGGGTTGCTTTCGTTGGCTTGCCATGACAAATGGCTCACATCGGCAATTAACAAATATTGATCTCCGCTGTGTTCAGGTGCCGCCTTCCTAATTGAATACTTTTTGCCTCATTTTTAACGGGTCGTTCAGCGCGTTTCAAGGTCCCTCCACGGACTGAGGTGTTCTATTCGTTTCACTTTCCTTCCGGGGCAAAGAGCTCCACGGGACTGAATGGGGACACCTTGCTTACTCAGGATCTTCATGTCTGCAGTAGTTTTTGGACTGGGAACAAGATAGGTAGGGACAGAAATCATGCCAAATGATATAAAGGAAATAATTTAGAGGGGGAGTTTGGTTATGGGGATACTTGTAATCCTAGAAGTCTAGTGAGTGAGATGTTCTTCTCTCATTTCATAGTCCAGGAGTCTATCCACGGAATGTTGGGGGCACTATTCATTCGCTCCTCATCAGCCAGAGAGATAAGCCACACTCCATTCCTCCTCTGGATATCCCTCCTTAGCTGGAAATGAGAAATCACATTGGAGTCCTTCCTGAAACATCGCAGAGGCCTCTGTGAGAGACAGTTTGCTGTAGTGGTTAGAAGTGCGGACTCTAATCTGGGGCTGCGGTCACACGGAACATTAGCCACGCAAGAGAGACGGAAGACAGGTGGATTTTCCAGGCGCGATCTCACCGGCACATCTGGGAAGCGTAGCACTTCCGCGGAACAACCGAGGCTTCCCGCCAAAAATGCGCAGCAAAAAACTAGTACCTCGGAGGTACTAGTTTCCGGAAACCGCGGGGCAAGGGCGGGCGTCTGATCGCGTTTCCGGTGGCATCCGGCGCCTGCCCATGTCCCCTTGCAAAAAAGGGGTTTTTTTTCCCCCCAAGTCTCCGTGGATGCGCACACGCACCCAACAGAGCATGCGCATTTGTCATGTACACAAAAAAAACCTCCACAGGAGGTCTGATCACTTAACCGCGTGTTAGTTTGCCCCGGGGCAAGCAGCCACACTCCCCCCCGCAGTTTCCTGCCCATGTGACTGGAGCCTGGGAGAACACTTCTCCACATGAAGCTGCTGGTGTGACCTTGGGTCAGTCACAAGTTCTTTCAGGGCTTTTCTCTCATGAGCAGTCCTCAAGAGAGCTCTCTCAGCCCTACCTACCTCACAGGGGGTCTGTTGTGGGGAGGGGACGGGAAAGGAGATTGCAAGCCGCTCTGAGACTCCTTCTGGTAGTGAAGGATGGGGTATACATCCAATCTCCTCCTCCTCCTCTTCTTCTCCCATTCCTAATTAGCTCACCTCTAGAAAGAACCAAAGGTGAGTGCGTATAAATGGGGCTTAAAGGTGAACTAGAGAGCCATGCTGGATTTATCCTCTGGACACCCTTCCCAACCAAGGGCAGGAAAGACTCCACCAAGTCACTTTAAGCACCTTCTTTGGGCTCCCATCCCACCTGGAAATACTGAACAGTGCCACTCAGTGGGCCCTGCACATTACAGGAGATCTGGGGGATTTCCAATTTCTGGGCGAGAAGGGTGACCAGAGGGAAGCAGCAGAGTGCCCATGCCTTCACGTCCCCGACACACTCGGTCTGAGGTCAATCTGATGCCCTGTCCTGCAGAAGACAGGGGTCCTCTTGGATTCCTGACAGCTGCCCACTCATGGTGATCTAGGGTTCCAAACAGTGCATCAGCAAATGCTGGGAGATTTGGGGCCAGTGCCCGAGGAGGGCAGAGTTTGAGGAGGATGAACTGTCACTTCTGGGTGACATCTAGGTTGTCTTCCCTGGTCTCTACAGTCTTTACCATAGAAACTAGGGGAAATTCCCAGAACATTACTTTATGGAGGCCATTTTCTCCCTCAGTTCCTCAGGGGCAGGAAATTTGGCTTGGAGCAGATAAATCTCCACCCCAGGTGGGTAAATGAGAGGCCTGTGAGCATCCCTGATGCTGGCTCTGCCCAAACTCCTTACCCCCGCCTGACTGTGATAGCTTTTAAAAAAACACATAGAGTTTCTGGCAATTCCTAGAGCTACCCATTGTCACTTCCAGGTTGTACGTGGAAGTGATGTACTGGCACAGAGGTCAGCAGTGATTCTTTCTTTGTTGTTCTCCTGCTGCAACTTAGAGTGGTGGCAGGCAATGAAGATGATTGGTGGGAGGACTCCTGCCAAAGCATGAGGCCTGGCAACACTACTGATATCAGAGATAAAAGTTCCTAGAGTGGCAGACTAATAGGAGGTAAAGGTACAGGAGAGGGAACAATTTAGTTCTCTTCAACCATACAGCCCTTTAGGTGTTAAATAAGACACCGGCACCCCTGCAGGTGACAAGAATAGCCATGCAATACAATATGGCAGTGGTGGTTGTATCTAGCATGTCCTTTACGTCCACTGGAATGCACCCTTTCTATTGGAAATATCTATTCAATACCTGTTCTTTTACTAACATCTGTTCAATAGCTGTTCATTTGCTGTTTGTGAAATCAATTTATGGTAATTTCCAATTGATTTTACTTAATTAGATGGGCTGCTTTGTAGCATTTAGTACAAGATGCTTGGCATGGTCAGCAACAAAATTGCTATCTACCCTCAGTCTAGATCGGTTTGTGAATCTCATTGTTTTGTTCTTGCTTTGATTTCTTTTTTAGTAGCATGTAGCTTTGCCTCCTGTTTATACCATCTGGATTAGTTTACTAACCTATGGCTTACCTGCTGGAATCTCTGGCAGGGTTCCACTTTACTCTGTCTTACTGTTTGTAGCAATTTCAGAATGAATCATGCGGACGAAATCTAGAGGGAAGCTTCATTTCTTGTGCAAACCTTCTGAAGCCTTCTGCTTAAGGCCTGATCTAAATGATATGCTTTCCACATGGTGTTTTGTTCATTCCCATGACATATTTGTTTGTTTGCAAAGATGACCACACCCATTTGGTGTGCTGAGTTTGGAGCTTGCCGCCTGAGGAGTCCACTTCAACAGTTCTGTGATGATTTGATGCTACCTTTCTGATTCATAGCCTTCTGAATGTTTGTGTTATACTCATAGGGATGGGGGGGTTGTTTTTGTATCCTGCTGGGTGTTATCTTCTGATTCCGGCTTGCCTAAAAGAGTGGGAGACCTTCTGTGTGTCCTATGATAGATCAAGGTGAGCAGCCGTGTTGGTCTGAAGCAACAGAACAAAGTTAGAGTCCAGTGGCACCTTTAAGACCAACAAAGTTTTATTCAAGGCGTGAGCTTTCATGTGCATGCACACTTTGGTGTGGTGGTTAAGTGCATGGACTTGAATCTGGGAGAACCGGGTTTGATTCCCCACTCCTCCACATAAAGCTGCTGGTGTGACCTTGGGTCAGTTACAGTTCTCTTGCAGCTGTTGTCTCACCAGCACCCACCTACCACACATGGTGTCTGTTGTGGGGAGGGGAAGGGAAAGGAGATTGTAAGCCGCTATGAGACTCCTTCAGGTAGTGAAGGGCGGGGTATAAATCCAATTTCTTCTTAGAACATAAGAGAAGCCAATGTTGGATCAGGCCAATGACCCATCCAGTCCAACACTCTATCACACAGTGGCCAAAAATACCAGGTGCCATCAGGAGGTCCAGCAGTGGGGCTGCTGCTGCTGCTACTTTTTCTTCTTCTTCATGAAATGGAACTGCAGATCATAGTTGTATATATAGAGGATGGCTTGTTAAATTAGCATGCAAAATAGTGAAGATGTTTTTTAACAGATGACCAGAATAAGAAGCTTGGTTTCTGGTTATCATCTATTTGGGTTCATAGGTGTGTCCTATGCTCTTCCTTCAAAGTACTGACTTCTGCAACTTCCTTTAGAAAGTTAACATTGACATAGACCCATGCTTTAGGAAACCTCCAGAGCTCTGAGACAGAGGAATGGGAAATTAAAAAAAAACCTCCTTTATATCCAATGCAATATATATATTATTGTCTGTAACTATCAATGCCCAGGGCAAGTACACATACCCTACAGCACCTCATCAACCAGGGATGGTAAGGACATTGTTTGGACCAGACCTTCGAATGCTAAACATAGGAATGAGCACTGGTAAAGTTGCTCATCGATTCTAATCAATGAAATGTCAATCAAGTCTCCTGGAAATCATTACTAACTAAGGTCTTGTTAATTGCAGCGGGGCTTAAACACGGCTAACAGTTTACCTTGCTTGCAATGTACATTTTCTGCAGAGTCAAGCACTTTTTACAACAGTCTTGACAATTTGAGCATAATTCAGAATCAACAGCCCTTTAAGTAGTTTTGACTCTGCATAGTGGCAACATTTGTTAAGGTAGATGCCTGGGGAGTCGCAGTTGATGCATGCCTACCATTTACTTGGATTAAGAATGCCTTTAGGTCATCATGGGCAGATTTCAAATCAACTATTTTAGAATGCGTCAGCCACTTTTGCATCTTTGCAGCTGATGGCATTCACTGGTTCTTGCATTTTTCAAGTTGGTGCATGCTCAGTACTTATAGGACTGAGCTACAGTTCCCTGGGAACAATACAAGAATGCAGAAATATTTTGTAGTCTGGTTAATACAAAGATACTTGCCAGTGTTAGGAAAAAGAAACAAGGTTGTTGTATTAGAGAGTCAAGCCAGGCAGCTTCTCATCTCCCAAGCAGGTTCAATCAAAGAAAACAGAACTTTTTATTTGGGATATCTGGTCAATATAGCAGTTTTTGTTGGAATAGGTAAAGGTAAAGGTTCCCTTGCTCGAAAGCCAGTCGAATCCGACTCTAGGGTTGCGGTGCTCATCTCCGTTTCAAAGCCAAAGAGCCAGCGCTGTCTGAAGACGTTTCCGTGGTCATGTGGCCGGCATGACTAAACACCAAGGTGCACGGAACGCTGTTACCTTCCCACCGAAGTGGTCACTATTTATCTACTTGCAATTTCTTGCTTTCGAACTGCTAGGTTGGCAGGAGCTGGAACTAGAGATGGGAGCTCACCCCATCTTGTGGCACCCAGGGCTTGAACTGCTGAACTACTGACCTTCCACAGCCTGCAGTTCAGCATCTTAACCACTTGAGCCACCGCAGTGCAGCTACTTGAAGAACAGCCTATATTGACCTGGGGAGCACTGAAGCCTACAAATCAACGTCTTTTCGTAGTGAGTTAAGCTTCTCTTTCTCTCTTCTGTTCATTTCTTCTCGAATAAACCGAGTTATTTTCTTTAAACAGTCGGTGCTCCGTTCCTCTGCATGTTCAAACTCTGCCAACAGTTTTGCCCAGTCATAGAAGCATGGAACTGAGCTCAGTAAATAAATCTGCCAGTGACTACATTGCACAAAAGGGAAACTTACATTTATTCGAGTAGATCCAGTTCACAGCTTCTCCACATCCCATGTGTGGGAGTATGAGGGTATTGTATCTACAGGAGAGACCTGCACAGACACAGACATGTGTCTCCATGGAAGGCCATGTAGAGAGAGGGAGAGGACAAAGTGAGAGAGACGAGGTGTCAGAGGGCAGCTCCCAGGTTAATACAAAGAGAGGCATCCCATTCAAGGAGAGAACACCTATAAACTCTTAGGGTGATGTAGTGCTGCCCAATCTCCAGGCATGCTGAGTTGCTCACTCCCACACTCTTTTGACAATGATTTTTGTCCACTGCTTTAGAAGGAGGGTGTTAGATCGCCGCTAACAAAGATCCGGAGAGTGATTTCAGCAAGGTGATCCAGCTTTATTGAAGTAACGAACAAGCACTTAAACGCATTCATAACCAGAACAGATTAACATTGGGAGCTAGGCTCCTTTTAAACATTCCCGGGCTAACATAGCCACACCTATTTACAATAATCAACCAATGAGGTTGCTTGGATAAAGACCAATGAGAGTCCTTCCCGCTCAGGGACTATGTATTGTCCTGATTGGTCGCTGGTACAGGGCGACCAATCGTAAGTCGGTTCAGAGTGTTGGGTATTTGCATGTTGAAAACACTCAATGTGTGTGTGTATGGGGTTAAATGTCTGTTCTGTTGTCACAGGAAATCACCTGCCTTTGTGTTAGCCAATGTTAGCTCAGGACCACAAGCCCGCGAAAAGCATCCCTGTTCTGAGAGTTTGATTGGAAGCAAAGTGTTAGTGTCTTTGCATTTTATGGCCCCTCTTCCCCTCTTTGTTTGTCTTGGAGAAGGAGCATGCTACAGAGGCCATTACAGTTCTTCTAGTCTAGTGAGAGGATGTAGCTTATATAGCTGTTGTTGTTTTCTCCCAAGTTACCCTTCCCTATGGTAGAATTGTAGTAAACTTTTATATTTTAAACACACATGGACTCTGGGTCTGATTATTGAACTCTGGCATCACTAAGCTGTTTTTAACTCTGCTGAATTTCATAAAATACCCCAACACAGAGGAGCCTTCATTCGGCTCAAGCTTAACATGGGAGGTGAATGAGACGATTCATGTAAGCGATTTCCAATACATTACAGAGGGCAAGTAAGCAGAAGACATCTGTGACTAGGTCTTGCGAGAGTGCAAAAATGGACAGCATGCGTCATCTGGACCTGAACACTCCCGAACATAGATTCAGGCATGCAAAACGTGAACGTCCAGAACAGAGAGGTAAGCAGTGCATTGCCCCAGCACCTGAAAAGCAGGATGGAAACATCTTCTTTATATTATTAATTTGTAACATGTCCTTACCAGGATGACGAATGAGGGAATCGGAGGAGGACTGTGGGAATATATATGTACACAGAGCGTTTACGATCCCCGTTCCAGAGAATTTTGAACATCTGGGAAGTGTTCAAGGGTGGCTGATTGCAGTTTGCTATTGAATTGCAATTTTTAAACATTTTATTGACTTTATTGATATCCTGCCTTTCTCTCCAAAGGGGACCTCAAGCAGCTTGACGTTGGGTAGGGTGTCCAGCCTCATAGTATCTTTTCTCCTGCTACAGACAGACCAACACAGTTACCCATCTTAGGCCTGGGTCACAAGGGCAGGAACATGCGGGGGGGAAGCATGGCTGTTTGCCCTGGGGCAAAATAACGCACGGTTGCGCCAGCAGATGTACCGTGGAGGTCCCATGGCGGTCCCGTGGTAGGGGGGAGGTGCCGAGCACACCACAATCCTGCGCCGCGGCAAAGAAGTGGTGCGGCAAACGAGTGTTTATTTTTCGGACACCAAAGTGTGCGCATGCCCCATTGGGTGTTTGTGCGCATTCCATGGACAGTTGAAAAAGAACCTTTATACGAGGGGGCATGGACGGGCACCGGAACGACCACCAGAAACGCGATCAGATGCCTGCCCTTGCCCCGTGGTTACCGGAAACTAGTACCTCCGAGGTACTAGTTTTTAACCGTGCATCTTCGGCGGGAAGCCTCAGGTTCGCCACAGGAGCTCTACGCTTCCCAGATGTGGTGGTGGTAAGATCGCGCCCGGAAAATCCGCCTATCTTCCGTCCCTCTAGCGTGCCTAATGCTCCGTGTGACCGCAGCCTTGGTCTATCTTCATTCAGAGGAGGTTTGCCATTGCTTGCCTCTGTGTCACAACCCTGGACTTCCTTGATAGTCTCCCACCCAGATCCCACCTGCTTCGTTTCTAAGATCTGATGAAATTCGGCTGACCTAGGCCATCCAGTGCAGGGCCACTAAGTTGCTACCGGACTCTTGCAAATCTCCAGGAATTTCCCCACCTGGGGTTGGCAACCCTACCTGAGCTATTTGGACCAGCTCTGCATAAGGCACATTTATATATAGCATAGTAATGCATCCTTAAGTGTCACAGTGGCTCAAAGGTTGAGACGCTGAGCTGCAGACCAGAAGGTCAGTAGTTCGGCAGTTTGAGACCCGAGTGCCGCGTGACGGAGTGAGCTCCCGTCTCTGGTCCCAGCTCCTGCCAACCTAGCAGTTCGAAAGCAAGAAATTGCAAGTAGATAAATAGGTACCACTTTGGTGGGAAGGTAACAGTGTTCTGTGTGCCGCGGTGTTTAGTCATGCCAGCCACATGACCATGGAAAAGTCTTCGGACAGCGCTGGCTCTTTGGCTTGGAAACGGAGATGAGCACCGCAACCCTAGAGTCGGATTCGACTGGCTTTCGAGGAAGGGAAACCTTTACTTAATGCATCCTTAGGCTTTTGCCCAGGCTGCACATATCACAGTTTGTGCCAACCTCACATTGCAAGGCCTGTATTAAATCCGGGCATCCTTGCTGCTCACTCTCATTAGGCCCAGGGTAATGTCCCAGGAAAGTGGCGGTCGTGTAGCGTGTAGCAATTTAGTGGATTATACTGGCCTGTAAATGGATAATGCATTGACCTGGGGAGCGTTACTGCAGTTCAGACGCTGCTGTAAATATATACTGCTGTGCTGGAACGAGCCATATCATATATGGTAAAACAAATGACAACCCAGAGCTGTGTTTAAGCCATGTGCCCAGCGCTCTTGTTCGCTGAGTAAACATTTGACTTTTCTCTGCTTCCAGTCCACAACCAAAATAGGAGAGCTCTGTCTAAAATTAACCGAGGCCCTTTCATCTTCAAGACGTTTGGATTTGTAATTTCAAGCGCGTCCCCCCCTACACACACCACTTTTTTTTAATAAAAGAAGACAGAAGGGTCCCCCCCCTTCTTTTCCTTGAAACAGACTCCCAGGAATTTCTGGGCTAGCTGCCCTTAGTCAGAGCAACAGGAGGCCTTCGTAAGTGGGAAATGGTCCCCCCCCCATCTCCATTTATCCTCTTTTTTCCCCTGTAATTTTCTAAACACACTAGCAGAAGTTCCATTTGTCAAAGTCTGTAACAAACACCCTTCTAAGGGTTCGGGGAGCTCATAATACTCCAGATCGGAACAGGAGTTTCCCTACGGCGCAGATTCACCAATGGACTTTGATTGCGGCGGAACGGAAAGATCAGGTCGTTTCAGACAATAAAGGGGGTTTCCAGAATCTTAACTTGTATAGATCTAAGTTGTGCTCTCTTAGAAGAACCTGGGGGGGGAAATCACTTTCAATTAGTATTTCAGTCGGAGAGTCTGCATAAAACGTGTTGTGGTCTCTCTCTCTCTCACTCTCTCTCTCTCTCTCTCTCTCTCTCTCTCTCTCTCTCTCTCTCTCTCTCTCTCTCTCTCTCTCTCTGTCTTCTCAGTTGTTGCTAGGCCAGAGGCTCCCTGTAGGGAGAAGGTAGCTGTCAACCCTCAGGCAGGCTGCAAAATGTTCAGCCATTACCATGAATGTGAGCTTTTTTCTGAACTTATTTCCATGTTCATTGCCTCTCTTCCTATGCAGGTTGTAGGATGCAGGGTGCATACGCTTCAGTGAGAGTTACTGTAGGTCAGGGGGCCAGGAGAGACTTAGAAAGGCCTTGGTCGGGACCACAGAAGGACCTCAAGTAGGGTTTTCGTATGCGCACTAGGGGTGGGAAATCTCCCATCCCTAGTGGGCCCTACTGCCACAACAATAGCCAGAGGACCAAAATAAGTGGCATCAGCAACAGTATGACATCAGTTCTAGGAAGACTCAGAAGTGACATCAGTCCTCTCTAGGAATTGCTGGAAAATGGTTCTACCGTAGAGTTTCAAGTGATGTCTACAGAGATGTGATGTCACTTCCAAGGTTATCCTAGAAGTGACATCACACAGCCTGGGTTTGGGTTTGGCCCCTTCCATTTCCCTAGATGCTTGCTGCAGGCTTTTGAAGGGGCCTTACAAAAGAGCGCTGTTAAATCGGGAGTATGGTTGCCAGCTCCAAGTTGGGAAATACCTGGAGATTTTGGCAGTGGAACCTGAGGAAGGTGGGGGTTGGGGAGGGGAGGGACTTCAGTGGGATATGAAATTCGAAAAGGGGTACTGATTGGAAGTCAATCTATATCACTTTTGCAAATCTCTGCAAATCCTTTACTGAATTCTGGAAATTAATGCTTTGTTTAATTACTGATACTTATTTCTCTTTATTTTTTCTAAAAACAACAACCCGGTTTTGGAATTCTCATATCATCTTTTTTTGTTGTGGTTGTCATCAAGTCACAGCTGACATATGGCAAACCCTTTGGGTTTTCAAGGTGAGACGTCCAGAGGTGGTTCGCCATGGCCTGCCTCCACGTCACAACCCCAATATTCCTTGGAGGTCTCCCATTCAAATACTAGCCAGAGCCAAACCTACTTAGCTCCTGAGATCTGATGAAATTGGGCTAGCCTGGGCCCTCCCGGTCTGAGAGCCAGTTTGGTGTGGTGGTTAAGAGTAGCGGACTCTAATATGGAGATCCGGGTTTGATTCCCCACTCCTCCACATGAAGTCAAAGTTCTCTGAGAGCTGTTCTTGTAAGAGCAATTCTCTCTCAGCCCCAACTGCCTTACAGGCAATGCTCCCTCTAAGCTGTGGAGTCTTGTGTGCAAAAATTCTACTCTTCTTCTTCTTCTTCTTCTTCTTCTTCTTCTTCTTCTTCTTCTTCTGTGTTGGCTACATTTTGTTTTTTGTTGTTTAAAAAATACTAAATAGTGATGGTTACATGAAGGAGGGAAATGCAGAAGGAGGTGCTTGGCCTGCCTTAAGCGCACACGGAAGGAGACGGCATGAAATGAAACAAACAAATCAATAAGTAAGGAAATGCGTCTCTGCGGGAAAGTGTTAGCTTGCGTTGAGCTTCCCGCCCCCCCTTTTTTTGGCTCAGTGCCCAGGATGGAATGAACTTTCCCCTACCAGCCCCACCGCCCGGAACTTTCAAGCACAGAACAGCGCTGTCAATTTACTGCTGGAGAGGAAGAGCTGTCTAGTCCTTTTGGCAGGAATTACCGGTATTTGTTCTGGTGACATTATTACGCTGGGGCGTTATCTTTGATTTGCAAAACTGCTGTGTTCTCTTTCCAGTAATTGAAGAGAGAGGGTGAAGTCCCTTGCGTTTCCTCCTGATGCAAAGCTGCTAAGCCTTCCCCCCCCCCTCCGGTCCCCGCATCTAATTGCCAGCTATGACAGATGTCTCCCTGCTTTGGTGTCTGCTGACACCTGCTGATCGTCACCAGGCGAGGCGAAATTCGTCGAAGGTTTGCAGCTGAGCCCAGAGGTACTCTGCTGACCTAAAGAGCGCGGGGGGGGGGGGGGGTGCAGCGGGAAAGGGCT
>NW_015171582.1:189121-200883 GCF_001447785.1 Gekko japonicus | reverse complement strand
CATCTCCAATTTAAAGGGTCAGGTATTAAGTGATGTGAAAGACCTCTGCCTGAGACTCTGGAGAGCCACTGCCAATGTGAACACGGAGTTTGATGGACCAGGGGTCTGGTTCAGTACAAGGCAGTTTCATGTGTTCATCATGGGCTGTGCTGAATATTCGTGGGGTTCGTTTTTCACACTGAAATGTCGGGCAATTTTTCTCTGAAAGAGCGGCACCATACGGGGGTGGGGGGAGTAAAGCCTTTGGTTGCTAAGCCCTTAGCAAGTGAGAACTCACATCATGTATTGTGAGTGAGGTGTCATGGCTCGGGGTAGAACATGGCATGCAGAAGATCCCAGGTTCGATACCTGCCATGCCTGCAACTGAGCCAAAGCCCCTCTCCATGTTGAGCAGAGCAAGCTTCCTGCCTGAACTTGGACCAGACATGCTCTCTCAGCATAACCTACCTTACAAGGTTGAGTTGCAGTTAAAATTGAGTCCTTCTCGCGTTATATTTGGTACATGTACAGCTGAATGTGTGATTTAAACCCCACATTTATCCATTAACTGTTCCCCGATTTCATTTATAAAGTGAATGCACATTGATTCTTTCTTACAAACAAATGCATGCATTTATGAGCTGGATTTGCAGACATTCATGGTAACATGGGCTATTGTCACTGGGTTACAAACAAAAACCACAGTTGGGGTGGGAATTTGAAACAGGCACAAGGAAAAACAATTCAATAACCTTTCCCTCTGCCAGGGTGGTATGTGCCCTGAAACTGCAGGGGGCCCCACAAAACTGCAGTCTTTAAAAAACAAAACTTGAGGGAAATGAACTATGGGAAATGTAGTTCCATGGGGGGGGGAGACAACCAGCGGTTCCAAAGGACCTTGGTCTCAGCTCAATCTGATCTGTAAAACTATGGGAAATGTAGTTCCATGGGGGGGGACAACCAGTGGTTCCAAAGGACCTTGGTCTCAGCTCAACCTGATCTGTAAGCTGGGGGAAATAATTTCAGCCTCTAGGGTTGTTGTAAGGAACGTAATGCTGTTTCCCCATCATATAAATGCCAATATTTTTATTTATTGATTTACTTCATTTATCTCTCGCCTTCCTCCCCAATGGGGACCCAAAGTGGCTAGCATCATTCTCCTTGCCTCCATTTTATCCTCACAACAACCCTGTGAGGTAGGTTAGGCTGAGAGTGTATGACTGGGATGAACAGGGATTTTCCAGAGCCTAGTCCGACACTAGGGTTGCCAGGTCCCCTCGCTGCACCAGTGAGGGGATTGGGGGGCATTCCGGGACGTCGTCACCCGGACGTGACATCATTGCATCGGTGACATCGCGTGGCGACACTCTGGTTTAAGGGCCAAACTCTATGGTTTTAAGCCAAATTTACTGTAGAGTTTACTGTCATCGACGCAACGAACATGAAATTGAGCCAACTTCAGAGGACGGCGGAAGACAGGAGGGCCTGGCGGGAGCTGGTCCATGGGGTCGCGAAGAGTCGGACTCGACTGTGCGACTGAACAACAACAACAACAAAAACAACAACAACTGTAGAGTTTCCCCCTCAAACCAGAGCATCACACGTGATGTCCCCGACGTGATGATGTCACTTCCTGGTGATGTCATCGTGTCGAGGATGTTGCACTTGGATGTGACTGCTTGGGGGTGGGGGAACCCCCGCTGAGACCTGAGGACTGGCAACTTTGTCCGACACTTTAACCCCTACACCACTCTGGCAATATTATGCTGACCACATGAATAGCCTGCTGCGGGTCCTGCTGGTGCTACATCCAACCCAACTGAAACAGCGCTTTATTCATTTCCAGCTCTTGGGGCCGTAGCTGCTGAGCAAACCAGAGCGAAGCTGTGCAGTCTATGGCTACTCCTTGCCGAGGTACCGACCTAATTTAAGTTCACTATAGCTAAGCTTGATGCATTTATTTTTAGCAGCTCTGCTGTAATCAAAGGTAATGGCTGCAATTAATCAGTTTGGGGTACATGTAGGTTTGGCCACCCCTACAAAACCTTTCCTATATGCTCCTAGGGACAAATAGTTTGAAATGCTCTATACCTTTTAAGCAAGTAAATTCGACTGGGCTTTTCATTTGCATCACCAGATCAGAGCTGCCAACTCCAGGTTGGGAAATTCCAGGAGATTTTTGGGGGTGGAGCCTGGGGAGGGCAGGGCTGGGGCGGAGCAAGGAGGAGCTCATTGAGGTATAATGCTATGGAGTCCAGCCTCCGAAGCAGCCATTTTCACCAGGCAAACTGATCTATATTGTGTGGGGAACAATGAAATTCCAGGAGAACTTCCTGTCCCATTTGGAGTTTGGCAACCCAAGAGGAATCTAGTCCATACTTTCTCAGTGAATGAAACGACTTGTATGTACAACCGCAGCCAACCATGGAGAACTGCTACTTTCTGGAATAACACTTGCCATGTTCTTGTCAGGTATAGCTAGCTATCTTCGAGTCTGTGTTCCTGAAAAGACAGTTAGTAGCAAAAGCCAGCCATGCATAGCACTGACTGGTCAGTGCCTAGATCATCATCTCCCTTGAAGCAGCAGCCCTTAAAAGATTCTAGTTTATTTTTTAAAGTTGCCAAATGATGTTTCAGTTGTTCAGATGCTTCTGAGGGGCTTCAGAAGCATTCAAACATGATATCTCACATCAGGAATCAAGGAGGGGACAAGACTGACGGCACCATTAAAGGTGGAATGACCTCTGCCGGAGATCTTGGAAACACGGTTGCCAGCTCCAGGTTGGGGAATACTTGGAGATTTTTGGGGAGTAGCCTGTGGAGACCAGGGTTTAGGGAAGGACAGGACTTTTTCAGCAGGAAGTCCACTCTCCAAAGCAGCCATTTTGTCCACTCTCCAAAGCAGCCATTTTGTCCAGGGGAACCGATTTCTATAGTCTGGAGATCAGTTGTAATAGCAGATCTCCAGGCACCACCCGGAGGTTGGCAGCCCTATTTGCAAAGGTGAGAGGCTGCAGGCTCCATCTCTGGGTCGAAGATCTGTGCCACTCTTTTAAAAAATAATAATAATGTAGATCCACACACATACAGATTAAGCTTTGGAGGTCTTGCATCCCTTATTTCGAACACATCTTTTTTTAGGAAGGCCCGGTAGAAGGACTGAAGGGGGGGGAGGGTGGCCGAGAAACCACACACACTGTGTTCAGAGCACATTCCAGATTTGGTCATTAAAGTCTAATTGGTACCATGCTGAGCCTGGTATTGCCCTTTGACTACTCGGTGTTTCCTAGGTCAGGTCACTTCAAGATGTTCTTTGCCCTCAGGGGCCTTCTATAGCCCTGCCCTTTTGAACTCTTAATCCTGCTCCCGAAGAAGAAAAAAGTCTTTGCCGCTCTGCTGGCTCTTAAAACCACCAGAATTTCCCTCCTCCTTTGACTTCTTCCCCCCTCCCTCCACGTGTGTAATCTCTCTCCCCCTCCCCTCCATTTCCTTCCTCCTTCAGTCATTATTCAAGGCTGTCCTCTGGGGAACTGAAGGGCAATCGGGTAGGGCCCTGGCATTTGCTGACGAAACCGTTGCCCTTGGTCAATGTGAGAAGGCCTTGCCTTCCGAGGGGTGGGTCGTCTTTTTTCCCCCGCTATCCATCTGCCATCTTCTTGAGGAATTAAGGCCTTGGCTCTGTTCTTCATGCCCACCTCATTTCAAAAGTACACATTTGCCTCAGCTGTTCAGAGGAACAATGTTTGGAGGTTAGCCTATCGGGAATTTAGAAGAGGCAGGGACCCTGGAGAGGCGGCGCAGAAATGTTCTAAATAAATAAGAACGTGAAGTAATTCCGGGTCCGCTGAGGTGATTAAAAAGACACACACCAGAATTGTATCTAGAAATGCAAAAGCCCCCCCCCCAATTCACACCCCAGCATCTACCCCCTGTAATCACATGTGTTCGCAGCATCAGTGGATGTACAAAATAAGACAATAGATTTAGCTTGGTGCCTAGGGTTGTCAGCTCCAGGTTGGAAAATACCTGGAGAAGGTCCCAGGTTCGATCCCCAACACCTACAGTTGAAAGGATCAGGTAGTAGGTGATGGGAAAGACCTGTGCCTGATACCCTGGAGACCCGCTGCCAGTCTCAGTAGACAGCACCAGGCCTGTAGCCAGGATTTCTTAATTCAGGGGGCCTTTAAATAAGTCGGGGGGCACTGATAAAATAAAAATAAAATAAACTCACACTTGCAGGAAGGAGCAGGGTTATTTCCCCTATTGTGGAGGGTGGGTATAAGTGGAAGTCAGTCACTGACTCCAAGTAACCTGAGGAGGATCCCCTCCTCCTCTCATCCCCCCCCCCGCAACCACATTAACTGTGTGGAGTGCAGGGAACTATGGCAAAAGTGGTGGTCTCCTGTTCGGGTCCTTATTTCTTTCTTCCTGGCTGACTTTGTGCTTCCACGGTGACTTTGCCTCAGTCACACCCCCACCCACTGCCCTGCAGGGGGGCTTTCTGCTGCAACACTTCTCAGACTCGGAAGTGGCAGCCCGCCCAGGGAGACAAGCCAAAGGAGGAGTGGTGGGCAAGCAGACGTTACTTTTTCCCCTCCATAGAGAACTATGGAGGGGATGGGGCAACCTGTTTGGGGGTCTGTAGAATTCGACCCCCTGGTCCAATGTTCTTGAAACGTGGTGGGTATCTTGGGGAGAGGCTCCAGCAGCTACCCTGAAAGTTTGGAGCCTCTTCCTCAAACCACCTTTCCTCCAGCCCCCTAGAATATATCCTATGTTTTTGCCTTTGACTTCAATGGCCCAGAGCATATAATGGGGCCGAAATTGACATTCGGCTGGCGGAAAGACTCCCCAATGAGCTCCTACTGCTGAAATTGACACGAGGGAGTCTTACTGCCAGCCGAAATTGATTCTGCCCAATTCGGCTGCCAGCCCAGGATGGAACTTGTGGGGCTGCTGACGGGTGGGGAAGTTGTGGGGCCTTGGTAGGAAGTCGGGACAGCACTGACTTTGGTGGACCAATGGATGGACTCAGTACAAGGGCGCTTCATGTGTAGGGTTGGGGGGTGCTTCTATGCCGCTGGCCAGCTGGCTAGCAGGGGGAAATCTGGCCAGCTGGCTAGCAGGGGGAAATCCCACCCCCAAATGACCTTTTCTAACCACTTCCGGTAAAACTGGAAGTGCCCGTTCCGATGTGCTGACGTCACCCGGAAGTGGTGTAGGAATGTCGGGGATGTCTGGGGAGGACACTCTGGCATTTGGGCAAACTCTATGGTAAATGGGCCGGGATCCCCCTGCCAGCCAGGTAAATCCATTTGGCAACCCCAGTTATGTGTCCTGTCTACCTCCTAGATCAATTACAACATGGTCAGTGCCTTCTTAGTTGTGGCCTCTACCTTGTGGTTCTCCTTTTTCAGTCAAGTTTGCTTCAGCCTTTCTCTGCATATCTTTGCAAGAAAGTTTTTCTTTACAGGATAGGCTTGGAGCTTTTAGTGCCCTAGCATGGAAATCTCTACCGAGTAACATCCATGCCTGAGGGACTTAATGCAGTTCCTCAGAACATGCAAGGCAGAGATGTTCCGCCAGGCATTTAGCTGAGGACAGTGACGGAGTCCGTATGGCTGGCATTCTTACCCCTGCCCCCCCCATAAGGTGGTAGCTCAACCAGAAGTTCTTTTTTATATATAAAGAATGTTATTAGTTTATATAAAGAAAGCAGAGAAGGGGAAAGGAAGGGGAAAAAAGGAATGTAAAAATATTCAAGTTCCAGTTTAACATTCTGCATGCATATCTTCTCATTAGCATTTCACAACTATTCTATCGTTCTTATTATTTTTCACTTAGTCTTATTTTCTTGATACTTGAGTTTTAACCAGTCATAGAACGCCCTCCAGGGTCCCATAAATTCTTCTTTCATTTTTCCTTTTAATGTATTTGTCAGCTTGTCCATTTCAACACATTCCATAATCTTCGGTATCAACTGATGTGGTGTTGGAATTTGCAGTGTCCTCCATTTTGTTGCAAATAAAATTCTGGCAGCTGTTATAACATGTAAAATAAAATATCTGTGGTTCTCATCTAACTCGTTTGGTATACAGTTTAACAAAAATATCTCTGGCTTAAAAGGTATTGTGACATTCAAGACTGACTGTATCTCAACCAGAAATTCTGATTACCATCTTATTAGGTTGACTATTTTAATTTTACTGTAATTTTAATGTCAATCTTAAATTAGGACGAATATTATTGTTTATCTAGTGCTGTACACCGCCCTTAGCTCTGTTTATAGGGAAGGGTGGTATAGAAATAGAATCTAATAAATAAATAAATAAATAGGCTTTCCTATACATGATTTTTTTAAAAAAGCTTATTGTATTGATTTTATTTATTTTTTTATTAGAGGCTTTACTGGAAGCCATCTTCGGCAACAATTCTGTGATTAAACAGCAAAAGTTAATACATCAAACAGAACAAGTTAAAATTAATAAGATCCATTGCATTCTTAAAATAATCTCAAAATGATGTTACTAATCTGTTTTTACTAATCTGTTATTAAACCCATTCTGTTTTGCTGTGTTGCTGCCTCGTAGGCGGGGTAAAGAGGGGGCAGAAGCAGAAGAAGATGGGAGAACAAGGGAGGGTTAAGAAAAAAGGAAAAAGAACTGTGACAATTTAGCGCTTGGTAATATATTCATAAATCATAATATACAATAACAGAAAATAAGTAATATAAATAGTGAATGTAGACGGTGGTCTCCAGAATGGTGTGCCGTTTCGACAATGATCTTCTTCTGAACAAGGGTGTGTACCTTATCAAATATAACAATACAAGTCTCATTTAAAATAAATATAACTGTGTGCAAATACATAATATGAATAAGTATAAAAATAGTATGAAACCTTACAAAAACTGTCTCTCAACAATTCATTTCTCTTGGTGACGTATTGGAAATATACTGTTGATTCTAAAAAGTACAATAATAGCTGTTACAATACATTTTCATTGTTATTCAATAATTATTACATAATAAATGGTCCCCTCATGGACCATTTTATTTCTATGGGTCATAGATATGACGATTTTAAATTTGTAGTTATAGAAGTGATCCAGACCAGGAATTACTATAGAAGAGATATTAGACAAACACTCTTGCGGCGAGAAGCCTTTTGGATTTTTAAATTAAACACTGTTTATCCATTTGGTTTGAATGCATCCCTGGATTTGACATGCTACTTATGAACACTTATAGATGGTTAGTGTATTTTATTGTACCTATATGCATGGATGATTGTCATAGGAGTTGGTGATTTGTGTACTTGTGTATGAGTAGTAACAGAATCAGTGTGAGAAAACAGACCAGCAGGATATAATGCCTACATAGAATCCACCTGTTAAGGCATTCAGCAATTATAGCCCATTGAAGAACATAGCTGTAAGCATAGCCTCATGATGAAGTGGTGAGTGTTTTTACAATTATGTAAAATAATAATATTTATGTATGTGGAGTGATGTAATTATTATTGAATAACAATGAAAATGTATTGTAACAGCTATTATTGTACTTTTTAGAAGAAAGTCCCAGGTTCAATCCCCAGCATCTCCAGTAAAACAAAACAAAACGCTAGTTATTAGGTGAGCCACTGCCAGTCTGAGTAGTCAGTACTGACCTTGATATTCCTGTTTTCAATTGCCCTGGAGGAAGAGAGATGAAGGGTGATTTTTGGCCCCTATCCTTCTTGCCACTGCAGCTTCCCAACCCTTACGGCTGTCTGTCCAAGCAGTTTGGGGAATCAACTTTCCAGGGATCAGAATCAGGGGGTACGTCTGGCACAAATCCACATTCTATCCTTGGATGGATCACTGAATCCAACCTGGTGCATTTCTGAGAGAGCATGGAGGTTCGTTCGTGCCAGTTTGGTGTCGTGGTTAAGTGCACGGACTCTAATCTGGGAGAACCGGGTTTGATTCCCCACTCCTCCACTTGCACCTGCTGGATGACCTTGGGCAAGCCATAGTTCTGATAAGAGCTGTCCTTGAAAAAGAGCAGTTTCTGTCAGAGCTCTCTCAGCCCCACCTACCTCACAGGGTGTCTTTTGGGGGGGAGTGGAAGGGCAAGGAGTTTGTAAGCCGCTCTGAGACTCCTTTGGGCAGTGAAGGGCGGGGTATAAATCCAATCTCCTCTTCCTCTTCCTCTTCCTCTTCCTCTCCTCATGAAAGCTCCTCCTCCTCTTCTTCTTCTTCTTCGTCATCATTGTCGTCGTCATCATTGCATTTTGTAACATACAGGTCCGTCCTATCACTGCTCTTTCCTGTTATATCAACAAAGATTTTTTTGCTACTCGGATGTATTTATTAATATTTGGAGCAGAGTCCCTTGATGGTCTCAGTTACTGGGGTGGGGTAGGGTTGCCAGCCTCCAGGTGGGGCCTGGAGACCTCCCGCTTTTGCAACCAATCTCCAGCTGACAGAGGTCAGCTCCCCTGGAGAAAATGGCTGCTCTGAAGGGTGGCCTCTGTGGCATTGTACCATGCTGAGGCTCCTCCCCTCCCCAAACCCCGCCCTCTCCTGGATCAACCCCCAAAGTCTCCAGGTATTTTCCAACCGAGACCTGGCAACCCTAGGTGGTGGGAGCTCACATGAGGAGAAGACAGTTAATTTGGTGTCCTGACCTGGATGGGTCAAGTTAGCCCAATCCCATCAGACCTCTGAAGCTAAGCAGGATCAGCCCTGGTTAGTACTTTGATGGGAGACCACCACGGATAGTCCGGGGTTGCTATGCAGAGGCAGGCAATGACGAAACACCTCTGTTGCATTGAAAAACGTATGGGCCCCCTATGAACCAGCTCTGACATGATGGCACTTTCCACCACCACCACCACCACCACAGAATCACAGAATCATAGAGTTGGAAGGGACCTTCAGGGTCATCTAGTCCAACCCCCTGCACAATGCAGGAAATTCACAAATACCTCCCCCTCCACACCCGCAGTGACCCCTGTTCCATGCCCAGGTTGTGCCTGCACAGACCAGGAAGGGCCAGTGTTGGGTTTTAAAAAAAAGAAAAATTGGTATTTAGCAGAGATAAAATAGCTGAGCAGTGCCAGAGTAAAATAATTCAGACTTAGAGTCCATGTGTGATTAAAATAGAAAGTTTTTACTACATTCTAGCATGGGGAAGGGTAACTGGGATGAAAATAACAATGGAGCTAAACGGCTACATCCTTACACTACAAAAGACAAGACTAGAAGAGAGTTATGGCTTCTCTTACTTCTTCTTGAGAACAGCAAACAAAGACGGGAAGAGGAGCCATAAAATGCTAAAACACTTTGACACTATCACTCCAATCAAACTCCTAGATCAGGGAGAATTTTCCCGGGCTTCCAGCATCTAAACTAACATTGGTTACATGGGAAACATGTGACTTCCTGTGACAACACAAACAAACATTTAACCCCAGATACACTGAGTGTAATTTAACTTGTAATACCCAACACCCAGGCTAACCTGCCCTTCCTTAGATCTCAGAAGCTAAGCAAGATCAGCCCTGGTTAGTACTGTTGGGTTAAATGTAAAGATAATAAAAGAAAAATCACCTGACATGGAAGCACAGAAGCTTGATGCAGTATCCCCAATTACCCAGGTGTCCCGGCTAAGGGGAAAATGCTGTTCAAACAAGTTACAAAGGTGATCTGACTCCAATGGGAAAGAGAGAAAGAAATTGTACTTGCAAAAATAGAAGCACATCGGACACAACATATTAATGTAAGTACATTGAACTCATGGTGAACAGATTAACTTCAAAAAGGTTAACTGGCTACAGCTCCAAGCCCAGGTGAGAGAGAGAAGAAGAAGAGAGGTCCTATATAAGATGGAACAGAAGGCAAGCAGGGGCCAAAGATGCTCAGTATCTGGGGCCAACTTCCAAGTGTACCATAGCAGCAGCAGTAGTAAATAATTGTGTGGCATTGTGTGTAGAATAGCCAGGAGATCCTAAGATTGTCTGGCAGCCAGAAGCTCTAGCTCTTTTAGCGTTATGCACCCGTAGGTGGTGAGCTAGACTTTTTTTTAAGGCAAGAGACGTTTCAGAGTTGGTTTGCCATTTCCTTCCTCTGTGTCATGACCCTGGTATTCCTTAGAGGTCTCCAATGTTCCCTCTAAGTTGTGGAATCCTGTGAGCAAAAATTCTACTTTGTGAGCTACTGGCATTAAAGTTGTGAGCGAGTGATTTGGCTACTGCATAAATTAGCTTGCTCTGGAGCCATCCTTCCTGAGCAAAGACAAAAATGTGTGAGCCGGAGGCTAAAAAATTGTGAGCTAGCTCACACCAACTCAGCTTAGAGGGAACACTGGAGGTCTCTCATCCAGATACTAGCCAAGACTGACCCTGCTTAGCTTCCAAGATCTGACAAGATCAGGCTAGCCCGGGCTATCCAGTGAGAGAATTCTCATAATAACCCTTTCCCTCTCAGATCCTCTTGCAAGCAGAGTTACAATACTGAACTAGTACTTGGCTGGGGAATGACCCAGAAAGTCCAGGGTTGCTATGTAGAGGCAGGCAATGGAAAACCACCTTTGACTGTCTCCTGCCTTGAAAAACCCATGAAGGTTTTCTATAAGTCAGCTGTGAATTGTCAGTACTTTCCACCACTGCAATTTTGGCACCTACTCTCAATTTTCAAATTGGGTGCACAAACTATGTACACAAATCTTGCGGAGGAGACTTGGGGGAGCTAAGAAACCAGCGTAAAGTTGTGGCAGTCAGATACAGTCAAGGCTGTCCTGCTGGTGAGAGATTCGGGTTTGTTTTAATTTCTTATATTAATTAGCAGAGTTAGCAGAATATAAATGAGTCCATGGTGGTTTAAAATATAAAAGTTTACTACAACCTAATATGGGTAAGGGTATACGGGATGAAAAATAACAAAGAGCTTTATTTCTACATCCTGACATCTAGACAGACTAATGGAGAGTGCCTTACATGGCAGAGGTCTAATGGAGACTGGAGCTTCTTCTTGCTCTCGGACAAAGAGTCATAAAATGCTAAGTAGTAGTCACTCTAGCCTCCAATCAAAACAACAAACTAGATCTCAATCTGGCGGGCTTTCTAGCTCTCTAAACAGATAGGTCACAAACAAACATGTGATTCACTACACAGTATTAACCCAGTAAATACTAAATAGAAGTGTTCTAACTTGTAACATCCAACAACAGTCAAGGCTGTCCTGCTGGTGAGTAACAGTGTTTGACTGTATGCCCATTTGGCTCACAGCCTTGTTCGGCAGTTGTGAAGAGGGAGTCAGTTTTTCAACCGACTGTTTGTCTGTTTGTCAGCCTGTTTGTGGCTGTTTGTTAGGCTGCCTCAACATATCCCATCGCCGTAATTGGCTGTTTGTTCATGTGCATTATCAAAAAGCCCAGTGGAGTTCTGCTTCTCTCCTTCCTTGCTGTTTTAAAAGTTTTTTAAAAAATTAGGCAGTTAAATCGGTCACAAATCATTTCCCGTCCTTCTCACTGAGTCTTGAGGCAGATTACACCATGTAAATCGATACAATCAAGAAAATGGGACATCAAAGAGACAATGCAACAAGAATAGGACTGCAGAAGCCTGAAACAAAGCGTAAGTATTAACCTCATATAACCACATAAACCAGACATAAATAAATGCAGGGTTGTTTGTTTTTTTAAAAATAATCTTACTGTTTGGTGTTCATCTGAATCCTTGCTGACACTAATGGATACCAATCTGCTTGGATCAGTGGTGTTTTTGCAAACCGGTTCAGC
>NW_015171582.1:182567-188826 GCF_001447785.1 Gekko japonicus | reverse complement strand
GTTACCTTCCCACCGAAGTGGTACCTATTTATCTACTTGCAATTTCTTGCTTTCGAACTGCTAGGTTGGCAGGAGCTGGAACTAGAGACAGGAGCTCACCCTGTCTTGCGGCACCCGGGTCTTGAACCGCTGAACTACTGACCTTCCACAGCCTGCAGTTCAGCGTCTTAACCACTTGAGCCACCGCAGCCCTAAAAAATAGTAAAATACATCACCATTAAACCAATTTTGGTGCTCCTCTCAGTCAATTTCCAAATTCCAAATTACACTTTCTAAAAGCAAGATGGCCACCCCCTACACCTCCCGTTCTCGCCCATAGTGCAGCAATTATGGGGCATTGATGGTACGTGCCCCCTCCCGATGTCCATATATGGGGCGTTGATGGTAGACTAGTGCGTTGGTAGTGCACTAGTGATGAACTAGTGGTGGTGGCTCCTATTCAAAAGCCTGGCCGAAGAGGTCCGTCTTGCAGGCTCTGCGGAACTGTGCTCGGTCTCGCAGAGCCCTGATCTCCTCTGGGAGCTCATTCCACCAGATAGGAGCCGCCACCGAGAACGCCCTAATCCTGGTCATGGTAAGTCTGATAGCCCGGGGACCTGGAACATCCAATAGATGTTGGGTCCCCGACCGTAGTGCCCTTGGGGGAACATGTGGGGCAAGGCGGTCCCTTAGGTAGACTGGTCCCTGACCATATAGGGCTGATTTGGGTGATTTGGGTGATTTGGGTGAAGGTACCTGGGGAGTTTGGGGTGATGTGACATCACTTCTGGGGAACCCTGTAGGCTGCATCCCCCGAGCACCACCATGCTCAGGGGCAACTGCCCCGATGACCACTGACTTAGAGGATCTGGCTTTCCTAGAGGCTTCATTGGGACCAAGTCCATCTCATGTAGTTACATCAACTGAAGTGGACCATCTATCATGCCTTGATCCAGCCAAAACTGATACCTCCACCAGAGGCCACCAGACAGAAGACTGGTTATTGTAAATCCATTGCGCCTGGCTCAGCTCCACCACTGAACTCCTGTCCCTGCTTGGTTGTCCTCACTGAGCCTATCAAAGGGAGAGGAAGTGGCTACTGGGCACTCCCCCCATTCTTCCTGCATCCAGTGCCGAGAACTACCCCCCCCCCCCCGCCCTTGCATCTCATTTGCAAAGCTCCCTTTAAGCTGTGGAGTCTTGTGAGCAAATAAATCTACATTGTGAGCTACTGGCATGAAGGTTCTGAGCAAGCCATTTGGCTACTCCATAAGTTAGTGAGATCTGGAGCCACCCTTCCTGAGCGAAGAAGGAGGAGGAGGAGGAGGAGCAGGAGCAGGAGCAAATTGTGTTGGTTAAAACAGGGCTTAATTCTGAGGAGAAGAAGAAGAAGGAGAAGAAGGAGAAGAAGGAGAAGAAGGAGGAGAAGGAGAAGGAGGAGAAGGATTATACCCCACCCTTCACTCCCAGGAGGAGAAGGAGGAGGAGAAGAAGAAGAAGAAGAAGAAGAAGAAGAAGAAGAAGAAGAAGAAGAAGAAGAAGAAGAAGAAGAAGAAGAAGAAGAAGAAGAAGAAGAAGAAGAAGAAGAAGAAATTGGAGTTATACCCCGCCCTTCACTTGGAGTCTCAGAGTGGCTTACAAACTCCTTTCCCTTCCGCTCCTCACAACAGACACCCTGTGAGGTGGCTGGGGCTGAGAGAACTCTGACACAAGCTGCTCTTTTTCAAGGACAGCTGTGCCAGAGCTTGTGACTGACCCAAGGTCACATCAGCAGGTGCAAGTGGAGGAGTGGGGAATCAACCCGGGTTCTCCCAGATTAGAGTACGCACACTTAACCACTAGCCGGAGGCTAAAAAAACTGTGCGCTAGCTCACACTAACTCGGCTTAGAGGGAACACTGCTCATTCGGTATTGTATCATTATTGCTGTTTATATTGGGTTTTTAATTGCCACAAGAACTTTTTGGCTGAAAAGCAAGTTAAAGCACGATCTAGGGATCATCCTCTCCAATGAAATGCTTGCACATTCTGACCCGAGAGGGAACGGTGCGTCTCTGCGATGTTCTGCCACAGTAGCAGAATTGGACGACCGCCCTCGGCGTTGTTACTATTCTCAAGTCTCTTCCTCGAAACCATGGCTGATCTCGTCATCGAGTTGGTTTTCTCACCTTCTGAGAACCACTGGTCTGCAATTGCTTCCTAGAAGCTGTCGGCAGGACACACACTTCAAGTGGCGCACTGCATCTGCACGGTGGAAAGGAGGGCGAGACATCTGAGCGGTGCAGGGGGGGAAACAGCAACAAACATATTCAGGGGAGAAAATATTCCATGGAAGATTCAGCAGTGGAGATATTTTGCTTCTTCTTTTTGCCTAGTCAGTATAAGACCCTGACTTTGGCCGGGGCTCTGAGGTGGGAAACATGAGAACTGCCTGATCAATGCTGCCATGCTCAAAATAGACTGAAGATATGATGACTGCATCTTACTCTCTTGAAGAAACCGGTTCAGTTATAAAATGGGAGGGTGACATGAGGACTTACACGAGGGTTGTCAATTTGGCGTAGTGGTTAGGAGTGCGGACTCTAATCTGGGAGAACAGGGTTTGATTCCCCACTCCTCCACATGCAGCTGCTGGTGTGGCCTTGGGTCAATCACAAGTTCTCTCAGAGCTGTGCTCTCAAGTGCAGTCCTCGAAAGAGCTCTCTCAGCCCCACTGACCTCACAGGGAGTCTGTTGTGGGGAGGGGAAGGGAACGGAGATTGTAAACCGCTCTGAGAGCATGGGTGAAGGGTGGGGTATAAATCCAATCTCTTCTCCTTTTCTTCTAGTCTATTGTAAAGAAAAACACAAAGATGTGCAGTGGCACCTTAAAGACTAGCGTTTATTCCAGCATGAGCTTTCGTTGAATCAGAACTTGCTTCCTTAGATACAATGGGAAGATAGAAGAAGAGGAGAGAGAGAGGAAAGATTGGATTTATACCCCTTCTTTGTTGGGTATTAAAAGTTGAAAACACTCAGTATATCTGGGGTTAAATGTTTGTTTATGTTACTCACAGGAAGTCACATGTTTTTTCATGTAACCAATGTTCTTTAGATGTAGAATACCCGGGAATTTTCTCCCTGATCTTGGAATTTGATTGGGACTAAAGTGTCAAGGTGTATTACCATTTTATGGCTCTCTTCCCGTCTTTGTTTTGGTGTTCTGAAGAAGAAGAAGAGTAGCCATAATCTCTCTCTTCTAGTTTTGTCTTTGTAGAGTAAGGATGTAGCCGATTTTGCTCTGTTGTTATTTTCATCCCAGTTACCCTTCCCATGCTAGAATTTAGTAAAAACTTTATATTTTAATCACACATGGACTCTGATTCTAAATTATTTTATTCCGGGACTGCTGGACCATCTTATCTCTGTTAAATACCATTTTTTCAGTATCTCACTATCACCCAACACCCTTCACTACCTGAAGGAATCTCAGAGCAACTTACAATCTCCTTTCCCTTCCTCTCCCCACCACAGACACCCTGTGAGGTAGGTGGGGCTGAGAGAGGTCTCTCAAGAACTGCTTGTGAGAGAACAGCTCTGGAAGGACTCGTCACTGACCCAAGGTCACACCAGCAGCTGCAAGTGGAGAAGTGGGGAATCAAACCCAGTTCTCCAAGATTAGAGTCCGCACTCTGAACCACTGCACCAAACTAGATAGTACAACTACCGGTACAAAACCAGAAAGCAGTGGCTATTAGGGCTGAGTTAGGGTTGCCAACCTCCAGGGGGGCCCTGGGGATCTGGAATTTCAACTGATCTCCTGATAATGGAGAACAGGTTCTCCAGAGGAAACGGTTGCTTTGGAGAATACGGCATTATACCCACATTGAGTTCCCTTCCCTCTCCCAAACTCTGAAGTCCAGAGCTCTACCCCAAATCTCCAGGGATTTCCCAAGCCAGACTTGGCAACCCCAGCACAGTTTATATCATGCTGTGTGTTCTTTTTCCTGAGTGTCCAAAAACGGCTCTAATTTGTGAACACACTAACATTGTTTCAGTGCTCTTCTCTTTATTACTTCTCCCTCTTTTGCCCATGTTGCCACCTCAGTTCTATTGGCTGGCACGCAATGCTGTCGTTCGACGTGACTTTTGTCAAGGACATCACGAGGCTAGGTCCAAATGAGGACATCACGGATGCTCATAAACAAGTCATCTTTCTCTGCCTCAGCCAATGAGATCCAAAGGCAGCCTGGGACCAATGAGGGTGTGGGAGACCGAAGCAAAGGAAAAGAAAAAGAAAAAGAATGGGATGGCGATGAAAAACCTACAAGGAGAACAGAAGGGCTCCCAAGAAACAATATGAATTCCACCTCAGGGTTCCCTCCCCCCAGTCATTTGTTCTACAGTGTTCAATGCATTACCTTGGAAGCGAATATAGAGAATTTTGGCACTGTTATACGACCTTGAGGCTTGAAAGTTTGCCAGATCCAAATGCCGGAAAGTGGATTTTTGTTCTCTGGAGTTGTTTGGAGCCAGTTCAGTGTAGTGGTTAAGAGCGCAGACTCTAATCTGGGAGAACCGGGTTTGATTCCCCACGCCTCCACATGCAGCTGCTGGGGTGACCTTGGGTCAGTCACAAGTTCTCTCAGAGCTGCTCTCTCGCGAGCAGTCCTTGAAAGAGCTTTCTCAGCCCCGCCTACCTCGCAGGGTGTCTGTTGTGGGGAGGGGAAGGAGTTTGTAAACTGCTTTGAGACTCCCAGTGAAGGGCGGGGTATAAATCCAATCTCCTCCTCCTCCTCCTCCTCCTCCTCCTCGCGAGCAATCCTTGAAAGAGCTTTCTCAGCCCCGCCTACCTCACAGGGTGTCTGTTGTGGGGAGGGGAAGGGAAAGGAGATTGTAAACTGCTTTGAGACTCCGAGTGAAGGGCAGGGTATAAATCCAATCTCCTCCTCCTCCTCCTCCTCCTCCTCCTCCTCCTCTTCTTCTTCTATATTAAGGACATTTATGACCTTCTGGGAAACTACCACAGGAATCCCAGACCTTGGAATTTTGAAAACACGTTGCAGGCATAACCATAAATTGGCTGCCATGCAGGAGAGGCATGGTCAGCCACAAAATGGCTTTCAGGGGATCCTGGGCTAATCACAAAATATTGGGGGGTGCCAAGCTCTGGGTTGAGGAATACCAGCATTCTGGCCCTGCTGGTGGACCTCCTGATGGCTCCTGGGTTTTGGCCACTGTGTGACACAGAATGTTGAACTGAAGGGGCACGTCTGCTCGCGCAACCGCGCGTTATTCTGCCCCGGGGCTAACAGCTACGCTCCCCCCCCCACATTTTCCTGCCCGTGTGACCGGAGCCATTGTTGAGCATTTATACCAACTTTGGAAAGACAGAGATTGGCTTCTTCCTGAATACATGACTGGTAGCCCATTTGTAGTACATATTTCTGACCATTTGAACATTCAACAATGGGCAATTCTGCGTTGGCTTTTCCCTCCATTGTCTTACCAAAGGTGCAGCTCAAAACCACATTCAAATACCCTGGGGCAACGCCATAATGACTGTGAAGTTGCCCCTGAATGGCCATAAATCTATGCAGAAGGTACGATAAAACCCGAAGATCAAAGAAAGTGGAAGCGGCGTGCAATGCAGAGGGGAATTTCTGTCCCAACATAGATTTGGTAAAACAACGGAGGAAAAAGCCAGTGTGGAATCAGCCAATGTTTGGAATTTGATTTAGAGAATAGAAGCACTTTTGATTCAGTAATATTAGTCCTCTTCTGAAGAAGATAACCGGAACGGGGCTCTTAACAGAAATCCTCGTCTGGATCTTTGGACTGGTGGACTTGTTTGGACTTTTGGATTGCTGGACTTCTGAATTGTTAAGAAATGGATTTTTACTTATAAAACTGTATATCATGCATTGTAGAATTTTTGAAGATTAATTCCTATGTATTTTGCACATGCTGAAGGTTCTGTACTTTCATTTTGGATTAGTTCCTATAGAAATTAATAATGCACAGAGCTACATTTTGGTAATACTTTAATTAGCATCGGTTCTGTCACACTTTCTTCTTGTTGTGGTATTCACTATGAATTTAGGCAGATTGTGAGAGGGGCAGCCAGTATTCAGCCTTTGTGGACCTCTCTTCTAAACCCAGAGTAATGTTGATTCACTTCGGGGTCAGGAAGGAGTTTTCCTCCAGGCCAGTTTGGCCCAGGGAACCTGGAGGTTTTCTGCCTTCCTCTGGGCATGGAGCAGGGGGGTCAATGATGGAGTTGGGGGGGGGAGGGGAATTGG
>NW_015171582.1:181297-182526 GCF_001447785.1 Gekko japonicus | reverse complement strand
CAGGGGGGTGAGTGGTGGGGTTGGGGGGGGGGAGGTAATTGTGAATTTCCTGCATCGTGCAAGGGTCTCAATGACCCTTGAACTCCCTTCCGGCTCTATGTTTCTGTGTGTTTCACCGTGCCGTTTTGATTCCTGACTTCCCTTGCGCCTCCTCCTCCCAATGTTAGGCAAGCAAACAAGTGTGCTGCCTGAAACCATGTGTTTTCCAGTAGCGACTGAAGAAGCTGCCAGAAAAATCTCCGCAGAGCTTTCCCAGCCGCCATGCCAGCAGCAGGTTATGGAGCTGGCACCGATGGAGGACCTGAAGAATTCTCGCCAGCAAGCACTTGACTTAACTTCTGGTGCTGTGCCATGGAAGGAGCCAGGCCTGGTGCTTGGAGTAGCCGATCCGGCTGCAGGCTTGTTACTTATGCAGTGGCGATGGATTGCCAGAATTAGCTTCTACATTCGAGGCATTTGAGGCATCTGCTTTCTCTCTCTGCCGATGGCCACAGATGAACTCTGGACCTGAGTGACATCGTGCAGCTGGGGAAGCTATTTATGCAGGGCTTACCAAGGAGGGAGATGGGAACGGGTTTTGCCTTTCCTCATTTTCGCCGTTTCCAGAATCCAAACGGTTGAGAAGCAATTTCATAATAAATATTTACATCACCTGTTTCTGAATGCACAGCAGCTAATATTGCTACTAACCTGGCTACACTGCCTCCCTAGTGATATACTCTTTGTTCAATGGTGTTCGTTGTCTTTTTGTGTCTGTATGCATTGAGGTTACTTAAGTGACTTACCTGTCAAAAACATGGATAGACTAGTTCTGGCGCAAATTAATGCCCTCTATGTTATTTGAATATTAAGTGGTGTTTGTTGTAACAATTGCTTCCCCCCTCCCTCATCATTGCTATATTCTGGTTTGTATATTGCCAAATATAAAATAAAATTTATTATAAAATGTGTGTGTGTGTGTATACATATATATATATGTATGTATATGTATATGTATTTACATCATCGGAGGTTCAAACCAAATGGGGAGTGAATCCAAGTAACTCCTGGGTACCCTCCACTGGTTTTCATCAGTGAAGACACCCCATTCTGTTTTCACAACGACCCTATGAGGCAGGGCAAGAAGGCTAGCTGTGCTTGTCTGTCTGTAGCAGTAGACAAAAGCAAGAGTTCAGTAGCACCTGGAAGACTAAAAAAAAAAACATGACAGGGTGTTAAATCCTGGGTTC
>NW_015171582.1:163696-178857 GCF_001447785.1 Gekko japonicus | reverse complement strand
TTAAACAAGTATAAAGCCAACAGTCGTGATAGTCTGACCCACAATCAAACAGTCAAAAGACTTATGTTTTGCAGTCTAAAGTACTACAACATGATACACAAATCAATAGAAAATCCTTGAACCAAGGTACATAATCAACGTCGTCTCCGGATTACATAACAACGTTTCAAAAAATGGATCTTCTTCAGGAGATATTATAGTGGTGCCAAAGCTCTCAGTTTCATAAATGTTAGACAACAAGTCTTAAGAATATTAAATTCAGATAGGACGCTGATCTCAATTAACATTCAGGCTCAAAATATGCTGCTATGTTACTACTGGATCTCGGGTATTCAGTCATGATACTCGATGTATCTATGGTACTCTCCCCTCTGTTATGTCCCTGGGAGAGCGTTATGCTCTTCAGATAACAACTTGCGCGTGGTCCCTGAGTCAGGTTCTCAGCTAAATTGCTCTCCACACACAATATTGGCAGTGAAATGTTCATTAGAGATATGCTTGCTGTAGGTTCAAGAACTTTTGTTAGGACTGAAGGAAACCGTGGGAATTTACAGATTATAGGTAAAAGCATAAAATTCCACATTCACCCACGTCACACCTACCCACCCCCGGCATTTCTATGGCAACACATACAGATACTTGGTGCCCTATCTAACCTAGGCTAGGCACAAAGATTCTCCAAGGTTAGTCTCATGGGAACCAACACTTGGAGCACAGCTTCAGGGAAATTATGGTGTCCCCAGTGCCTCCTCCAACACACCCCCCCCCCCCCCGGAATTCAACATGACAAGCGAAGGTGGAGAAAAGCAGAGCTTAAGGAAAATGAAAGTTAAGCCTGAGCTTGACACCCTGGCCCTAAAGCTATCTGGCTGTCCTCGGCCAGGGTCTTTTTGGTTCTGGCCCCAACCTGGTGGAACTCTCTGCCATATACCGTCAGGGTCTTGCGGGACCTCATGCAATTCCGCAGGGCCTGCAAGGCAGAGATGTCCCACCAGGCCTTTGGTTGAGGACAGCAACGGTTTTCCATCATAGCTGGCACCAATGCTCCTTCTAAGCTGAGTTAGTGCGAGCTAGCTCAGTTTTTTAGCCTCCGGCTCACACATTTTTGTCTTAGCTCAGGAAGGAGGGTTCCAGAGCAAACTAATTTATGCAGTAGCCAAATCACTTGCTCACAATTTTAATGCCAGTAGCTCACAAAATAGAATTTGTGCTCACAGGACTCCACAGCTTAGAGGGAACAGTGGCTGGCACCCTTTCCACTCCAGTTACTTTCCATATCTGCTTGCCCTCCTCTCCCCTGCCCGCAAAGCGGCCAGCAGTCTGTAATTGGATCAGTTAGTATATGCCATCTATTTGCTTGAAATATGTTACAAATGTTTTAATCATTTTATCCTGATGTGTTTATGAATGTTGTACATCACCCAGAGCCCTGCATTGCAGCGATTGGGCGATTAACAAATTTGCAACTGGATTTTCCTGTGTCGATAAGCCAACCCAGTTGTAAACTACTCCTTGTACGAAGGACTGTGTTGAAACTGTCCCCCACGTTCTTCTTCAATGTCCTTTTCATTTGGTGCCCCGTCAGGATCTTCTGCACCCTGTATTAGCTCAATTCTCAGAGATTTCTGATATCTTAAGGTTCTTTTTTTTTGCTTGATCATCCAGATATGGGAATAACTGAAATAGCAGCAAGGTTTCTTTTTCGTGCTATGGCTATACATCCTGATAAGTAATATTAACCACTAGGTCTTTATGCTTTTATGCTGCTTTTCTGTGCTGCAGCCCCAATTTTACCCTGTATGGATTTGTATTTTCCGATCTGTATTTAATTTGTTCTCCTGTTGTATGTATATCCATATGCCAATAAAGGCTTGCCAAGTGGGACAGCAGTAGTGCAATAGCCAATGATGTGTGACTGCAACCCTGACACTTGCAGAAGACAGATAGATGGACAGGCAGGCAGGCAGGCAGGCAGGCAGGCAGGCAGGCAGAGAGTCAGGGGTTTTCTATTATCCTGTTCCCTACTACACAGAGTTCTTTTTGTCAAGTAGGTTAAGAAAGTAGATTACACCTTTGGGCCTCAGTGACTTTTAATGAGTAGCACTGCAGTGTCTCAGTAAGAATAATAGCATTGGTCTCTTCCAGCTGAGATAACAAACTGGTTTTAATGTAGCCGCGACATCTGGAAAGGCCATTCACTCCATCTCAGTGGCTACAGAGACTGTGATCCCGAGTAACCTTATTCGGAAACAAATTAAACTGGGGGGGAGGGTACTTGCTTCTAATTATTGCATTTTATCCCACCCTTCCTCCAAGAAACTCCGGGCAATGAATATATATCTCCCCTCATCCATTTTGTTCTCAAAATTGCTCTGTGACTAGCTCAAGTCTACCCCTTCTGCTTCATGGCAGAGTGGAGATTTGGATCTACACCACATTGACATTTCAACTTCTGTGTAGCATGTTCAGGATCCCTATCCCACCTTGTACCTTGGAAACAGTTTAAGAAATAAGACCACTAAAATTAGGGATGGGCACAAACCAGCTGACGAACTAAAGTTTGTCACGAATTTTGGGCGGTTTGTAGTTTGTGAAGCAATATTCATAGCATGAACATTCTACAAATTTTGGTGTTGTTCATGGTAGTTCATGCAGTTCATGAAGAGCAGAAAGCAGGGGTTTAAACTCCTGCTTTCCACTCTTCAGGAAAAACAGCTCAGCTGTTTGGTTTAAATGGCTGGGAGCCTTTTAAACCATTGCTTTCTGTTCCCTGTGAAAAGCCATGGGAAACAGAGAACAGGAGGCCATTTAAACTGAACTGAGCTCAAAAACTGATATGAATTGAATCAATTTGCGAACCAACCTCCCCGTTTGTATGGGTTCGTGGTCCGGTTCATGGTTTAGCCTTGAACTGAAACAAAATGCAAAAATGCGGTTCATGCCCATCCCTGCCCTAATTAAAATCATAGAACCAGATGTGAAGACAATCCAATAACAAACCACAGTGAATAACTATGGGCCTCATTTTACAAACACAAGCTTGCTCATTCAGCATGATGGAAACATACTAGGAAATCCATTGGTGGGTGGCTTTACTTGGGAAACAGCTGCTTAGTTTGCCCTTCTGTCTGGCAGAGGAAAACTAGCAGATGGCTACGTGTGAGCCAAAGAACAATGACTGTAAACTGCAGCTTGCTATGCCACCTATCAAATTCACAGAAAAGAGACTGGTAGGGAATAGTTATGTCAAAAGAATGAGCCCTCCATTAGCTCCAAGTCGAGTTCATCGGCCTGTGCTGATGTCATGAAGCATTTTCTCACGGAAAGATGGTGATTGGTCCATTGCTGGGTGAGCGACTAAGCTGGGGAAAGGTCTTGATTCAATAGCTGAAGAATGAAGGATATAATGATGTGGAGAGAGAGCTGTACCACTATCTCTCCATGGCCAAGCAGCAGTATTTCAGCGTATGGAGTGGCGATGTCCATGAAATGTGCTTTCACTACATTTTGGCAGAGTGTTAAAGATGAAGCTGACAGAATACTAGCTTCCCTAATTAGGTTTGGGTTGATATGTATCAAGCAAGCCCTGCAGGGTCCCGCAGTGCCAGTCTGCCAGCCACAATGTGATAATTAATCTAGAGACTATCCCATTCACCTGTTTAACCGCTATACCACACCAGCTATTATTCATTTATGCTTTACCTCAATAGGGCTAACCTAAATGATACACCTACCACCATCCAGGCTGATTAGAGTATTTGGTCTGCCAAGAATATTTGCCAAGAGTATTGTTAATCTGCATAACATGGTGTAAGGGATTTTAAAGCAAAACCCAACAAACCTTTCCCCAAATGTTGGAGGTTTGTTATCCCGTAGGTCAGAGATGGGGAACCTTTGAGAGACCGAGTGCCCAAACTGCGACCCAAAACCCACTTATTTATCGCAAAGTGCCAGCACGGCAATTTAACCTGAATACTGAGGTTTTACTTTAGAAAAAACAACTCAATACATTAACTTAAGATGATCCAAACAAAGTAAGGAAAGCAATCCCAAATGCTTTCATTTACTTTAAATTATTTGGCAGAGAATCGGATACTTTAATGATGGTCTGGGCCTGGCTGGGGCGATGGCACGCGTGCCCACAGAGAGGGCTCTGAGTGCCGCCTCTGGCACCCGTGCCATAGGTTCACCACCACTGCCGTAGGTCATTGAAAGCTTACTAAGGGAAGTTGAAGAAACCAGTGCTTTGAAAGGAAAATCATAGACCCAAGTGGCTAGATAGTTCCCATTCTTCCAAATGGTTTGGAATTGGAACTCTATGACCAGCCGCCTTTCCTGGGAGTATAATGCAAATAATCAGAATACCGTGGTACCAAAAAAAAACCCCATGTGAAACCATCACAGAACAGTTGGCCTGGACTCTGGAGATGGCTAGATAACAACTCAACATGCTAAATGCACGTGGAAAGTCTTATGAATGGACAATATGTCCCAGGAAAACAGAAATGTTCCTGTGATGCCTGCATAATCTTGACTAGATTTTATTCCAGTGTAAACAAGGGGGTGAAGCTTGAAACATTCTCCTCGCATAATCACATGGGATGCATTTCTTTTTTTTTTTTTGGTTTAAAGTTTTATTATTTTATTAAAAAAGTAGTACACAGTTATTTTACATCCATTTGTGTTACATTACATGTCAGAGTCATTTTCCTTTAATTTTTACATTACCAGTTGATGGTCTTGTATTTCTGTTTCTTTTACCTATTCTAAATATAACTTTTATATTACAGTTCTATCTGGTCTTCTATCCATTTATATATTCTGTCCCATCTTTTTTTATGTACCGTCTCATTTTTGTTTTGTATCTTTAGACTTAAATCGTCCATTCTGGCTAATTCTAATATTTTATTTAACAGGTCTTCCCTTGTTGGTAAAGTATCTAGTTTCCATTGTCGGGCTATTAACAATCTAGCTGCACTTATAACATAAGTAATAATAAATGCATCCTGCTTATCATATCCTTTCGGAATCATATTTAACAGATATATTTCTGGCTTTAGGGCTAAGTTTTTACCCAAACTTTCTTGGAGCACCTCCCTTACTAGTTTCCAAAATGTTTGTGTTTTGTTGCACTCCCACCACATGTGGTAGAAGGTTCCTTTAGAAACTTTACATTTCCAACATTTGTTTGAGTACCCCTTGTAGCATTTGGCCAGTTTGTTGGGTGCCCAGTGCCATTATCCTCGCATAATCACATGGGATGCATTTCTTGACTCCCCCCCCCACATTGCTATCTTGGCCCTGGATACATGTTAGAGCAGCTACAGGGACCAGGGAAGAGCAGTAAGAAGGTTCAAAATATATTAGGGGAATTTGGGCTGCCAAAGGTCCCATGCCCAGTCCCTGGCATCTCTAGCTAGGAACTGAAGTCAGAAACATTGGGAAATGTCTTTGTTTGCCAGAGATTAACTGCCAGTTGGAGAAGACTATATTGAGACTGATGGAGTAATGATCTGAGCTGGCATAGGAACAGCCAACAGAATCCTTAAGACCAGGCCTCGGTTCCTGCTGGAGCGCACCGAAGCACCGCTCCATCAGTCATACGCGAGAGGTCATTCTGGCTCCCTGAGCTCTCGGGAGGGGCTCTTTAAAAAGTTATGGCCGCCGTCGCTGTTCTTGGCAGCAGCTGCGACGCCCGCACGCAGGGGGGGAGGGGAGGGGCGAAACGTTCCCTTGCCTCCCTGAGCCCCGGGGTGGTGGCCTTGGACTCGTGGGGGCAAATTCCACCTCGCGTGTGATGTCTGAGCGGCGTGAAAATTTGTGGAGTGAAAATGCCTTGTGCACTTTTTGCAGGGAAAAGAGAATAATTATCTGATGATTTGTGGCTCTGATGATTAAGAAATTAAGGTAGAAGAAAAAAGAGAGTTTCGTGTTCTATGTATAGAGCAGGCATGTCCAACTTCGAACAGGTAGTGATCTATTTTTTCCGGCCAAAAGTGCCGGTGATCTACCACCATGAAAATAAAGTTTCAAATTAGATTTTAACCCACTAAAGTTGGGTTCCACCGCTCCCCCCCCCATTTATAATGCACCTTCTGTCATTTACTGGTAAGCAAAATAAGCAAAAACGAAACAGAGAGATGAAGGTCCAGAAAGAACTGGGAACATTTTTTATTTTGTAATGAGTTTATTGACCAAGTGGGACTAGTGATCTACCTCTGACCCCTCCGCAATCTACTGGTAGATTGCGATCTACCTGCTGGACATACCTGGTATAGAGCAAGGGAAAATTATGTAATCAAATATATATTGGTTGTAGAGAAGATCGGAAGCCGATTTATCTTTTTAGTTTTATATATTTTTTGTATGTTTTATGTATGTTTATGTATCTTTTCTTTTTTATTTTCTCAAGAAAAACTAAAATTCTGTGTTCACAAGAAGAGACTGAATCGGGCATTGCTGAGAAAGCAAAACAATCTGCTTCAATGCACGGCGCAGTATCCCTTTGAAGTAAAGATCCGAAAACGCAGAGGAAGACAGTCTGAACGGGCATCTCCAAGGAAATGCTCTTCAGGGTAGCCAGTGCGCTGGTTAACGAGCAGCTATGGATTAATGTGTATCCATTGAAGGGAGGAAGTGCTTATAATCCATTTAAAAACACATTCACGCCTCCGCTAAGGTCTCTACCTTTGGTGGATGCAAGTGTCTTTTTTCCTAATGATAACATGTAATACTGAGGGATAAAAGGCTATAATCCAATATATTGCAGACAGACTCCACTTAGAAGGGGGGGTTCCTTTCTCTGGCTTCCTTCTATCCTCAAGGATGATCGCAAGCATGGGTGATCATTTCAGGGGCAGAAGTTTTGTGCCTCCCATTTCTCTTGCCTCAAACAAGCCCCCCCCCCAATGCATATGTATGTACCCTGAGAAACATTGGTTCTGGTGGGTAGCCGTGTTGGTCTGAAGCCGCAGAACAAAGTTTGGGTCCAGTGGCACCTTGAAGACAAGCTAGGTTTTATTCTGTTGGTCTCCTTATCCAACATTGGCATCTCTTATGTTTATAACTCTGGCCGTGAAAACCTTCGACAACATGATTTGTATTAGTATGGAAATGAATGTGTCATCCCTGTGATTGGGTGTGAACGTGAGCAAGCCTGTGAGATATATAACAAATTCAGAGTCCAGGGGCACCTTTAAGACCAACAACATTTAGATTCTAAAGGAGACATTCATCTGGATAAGTTCCTAAAAGAACAAGGGACTAACCTAACATGGTGGGGAAAAAATCAATTGATTTCAAGATGGTCACCAGATTAGAGTCCGTTCTCCTAACCATGACACCAAACTGGCTCTTTCATGTGCTTATACCTTGAATAAAACTTTGTTGGTCTTAAAGGTGCTCACTGGGGTGTCCCTATGAGTGTGCTTCATGCCAGCTCACTCAAACTTTGTCCCGGGGAACACTGTATGACTCCACTGAAGACCCACAGAGATAGGCTTGCCAGGTCCCCCCCCCTCAATTATTATTTATTTATTCATTATCTATTTGTTATTATTTATTGGTTATTATTTATTATTTGTTATTATTATAATCCACTCATTATTACCCTTTGATTTCATTTCCCTAACACATGTGATAAAGGGGAATGTTTGGTTAGTTTGGGGTTGTTTTGTATTAGTTGCTGTAGATTTTCCGGGTTCTGTGGCTGTGGTCTTGGCATTGTAGAACCAGACGTTACACCAGTAGCTGTAAATGTGTTCCTCTGACCCCAGAATGCTTTCTGTTAAATATGATACCTGATACATTTCTGAAAAAAGAGATATACTTAATAATGCAAATACTAACAGCTGCAAGAATTGTATTTGCTGAGAAATGGAAGGAGGATAATATTCCTTCTAAAGATTAGATTATTATTAAAGTGTTTGACATAGCAGAAATTGAGAAATTAACTTTTATTATTGAGGAAAAAAGTGTTGAGAAATATGAAAAATATTGGTTCAGTTTTTATCACTGGTTGAAAGAGTCAAAATTTGGTTTAAATGAATTAATAAGGCCAAATGTTGAGTGCGATGGATATTTAGTTAAAAATGTGTGAAGATGTCTGCAAAATGAAATATTGTTAAGATTTGTTTTATTTGTAAAAATGTGGAAAATCCAATAAATAAAATTATATTTAAAAAAGACCAACAACATTTTATTCAAGGTATGAGCTTTCATGTGTACGCATACTGTTTCAAATACGTTTTCAAATACATCTCAAATACAAATAGATCTATTTCAAAAAAATCAATTGATTTCAAGATGGTCAAAAGACAAGCGAATGGGTATCTACAATTGTCAAACTGAGTTAGACAAGATTTGGTTGGGTACAAAAGAAAAAATTCATCACTGGACTCTGGATTTGTTCGGCTGCTTCAGACCAACACAGCTGACCATATGTTCAAACAAAGGTCAGAGCGATAGTAATGCAACCCTTGGTAGTGCTAGGATGTTGGAAAGGAGGCCGTATTGGCAAAGATGCCTGCTCCACAGAAACATACATCTCCGCTGACAACCTTCCTCTGCTGAGTTAGCAAAAGTCTCCCTGCGTCCCGCTTCCTCAGGGCCCACGCCCAGCATCCTACAGATGAGCAGATCCCCCCTCCCCCCTTAAAGTCATTGATGTCAACAACCCAAATCATTTATCTTTATCTGAGTCAGCAGTTTCCGCTGGCATGACAGGCCGGTTCAGGGAACAGCACCAAATTGTTTATTTATAAGCTTCTCGACGGGGATCCATTTTTATGGCGAAAATTAGTTAATTGCCTTCCCACCCCCAGACCCATCCTTTCTCTTCTGTGATTAATTTCTCCTTCAAGTTAGTAGAAGTCATTGCTTACTGCAGAAAAAAGAAGAAGATTTACTGGGGGGAGGATGACTCATTGGAAACAAGCAAAACTCAATCATGGAGGAATCCTACAGTGGAGGGAATTCCAAACACATTTCCCTTTCTCTGATTCAGGTGACTCATACCCTGGGAGTTCTGACAGAGAAATCTTTACTCTCGGAGGCAGAAAGTACATTTATCCACTCCTGTCTTTGCCTTTTCTAGATGGATGAACTGAAATTAAGTCAGGCCCGTGTTATTTATCTCCCTTTTCCTTGTTCGATGGGCTGATTCTAAGTTTCCTGAGGTACCAGACGATGTGCCTCAGTGTTTTGGACAGAAGGCACCGTAGTTTCTTCAAGGAAAACAGCCTGTCACATCTATTACATTATTTATTAAAATTTTATTAAGTCTACTGATCATTCTTTTCTTTTTTTTAGGTGTTTCTATCCTGTTTTTGGCCACAAAATGAGAAGGGAGCACACACTGGAGAAGACCGTGATGCTGGGAAAGATTGAAGGTCAAAGAAGAAGGGGATGGCAAAGGATGAGATGGTTAGACAGTGTCATCGAGGCAACGAACATGATTGGCTCTTTGGAGTCTCTAATCTAGCCATGCTAACTAGCAGTCCTTCAGCTGTTCCCTAGAGGCTGTTCTTCTGATCTACAGGTGTCCTATAAACCTTGTATATTCCAACAGAGGGTAGGATCCAGGTTGGGAAGCTCCGGGAGATTCGGGGGTGGACCCTGAGGAGGACAGGGACCTCAGTGGGGGTACAATGCCATAGAGTTGACCCTCCAAAGCATCCATATTCTCCAGGAGAACTGATCTCTGTAGTCTGGGGATGAGCTGTGATTCCCGGAGATCCCCAGATCTCGCCTGGAGGCTAACATCCCTAGCTGTGATGTCTCTTTTAGGTAAAACCCAGAAATGATGGTGGGCGGTCTGTTGGAATTGCCAGTTTTACCACAGAGTTTTTGGCAATTCCTAGAGCTACCGGATATCATTTTCAGGTTTTCCCAGAAGTGATGTCATGGTGCACCCAACACTGTGTGTTCCCCATGCTCCCACCCTAAAGCCCCCATCAGTTGCCAGGCATGTGGAAACCTCTCTTTCAAAAGGCGTAATGCTGGGGCTAGATATTCAGTGGCAAATGCAGAATTTCCTCATACCTTTCTCCTCATGCAAACTGGGGCAGGAGAGTGCTTTCAGGGAAGAGAAAAATAATTCAGGAAAACCGTACTGTTTTGAATTGTTGCCTTCCTTCGGTCTTCATCGCGGGAAGGCAGTTTAGAAATGCACTAAGTACATCAGAATTTCTATTGAACGTCAGTAGCACCATTGTGCTTTTCAGAACTCAAGTATGTCTCTCAGTACTAAGCAGTGGGTTCAGTAACTCATTGGGTTCAGTAAATAAAGCTATTCCCAGCGGTTCGTATATCCTGAAGAGGTATTCTATTTAGTTATGTTTTCACTAACAGTAAAGCTCGTTGTGAAAGCAATACAACAAGTTCTAGAAAGATGTGATATGTAACGAATGCATAGGCTGGAAGCATGTTGGAATTGCAAGTTGCTTACACTTCAGTCATTACAGAGTTAAATGTTGTTTGTTAGGAAACAGGATGTTACTTACATAATGTACTCAACAGTGGGAAAGTTTGTTGGAGTTGTTTATCCTAATGAAGTGACCTGTAACCTTTGTATTGGTCAACTAACATCTTGTTTGTAGAAATGCTTTGATCTAGCATTAATGTATTCACAAGTTTATGGCCCTTTGTGTGAACCAAAGAGGTAGTTCTCTTCTAGAAGCCAAGAGAGATAGAAAGATGTAGCTGTTCGCATATATTACTGAGAGTAACTGCAAGTATGTAACTTTTTATTTTATTTCTTTTATCCAAAGTACCATACCCATGTTTTATTTTGTTTTTATAGTAAAGATATTTTTCTTTTACCAAGGCTGCGGTCACACGTAACAGAAGCCACACAAGTGAGACGGAAAACAGCCGGAGTTTCCGGGCGCGATCTCACCAGCACATCTGGGAAGCGTAGCACTCCCGTGGCTCAACCGGGGCTTCCAGCTGAAACTGCGTGGCAAAAAACTAGTACCTTGGAGGTACTAGTTTCCGGAAACTGCGGGGCAAGGGCGGGCGTCTGATCGCGTTTCCGGTGGCATCCGGCGCCCGCCCATGTCCCCTTGCAAATAAGGTGGGTTTTTTTGTCCAAGTCTCTGTGGATGCGCATGTGCACCCAACGGAGCATGCGCATTTGTAATGTACACAAAAATAAAAAACAGTTTGCCGCGTGTGGCTCTTGTTAACAATATGGAAGCAGAAGACTTTGTAGCAGACTGGAAAGATTTAAAAGACTATTTGGAGAAGAATTGGGATGTAAGAGACTACTTATTTTGCTTTAATAACTACTGAACGTTAAACTTTAACAAAATGGAATAAGAAATAGAGAAATTTATATATGAAGAGATTAATTACCTATTGAACGTGTAATGATAAAGGTAAGGAAGAACAAATTTAAGAATTTCGCAGGAGGCTGTAGCACTGTGGGAAGGCATGTGGGGGGGGAAGAGAGGAGGGTAGGATGAAAAATGTATTATAAATGTTGATTTTGAGTGATGACATCCTAAATAAAAATTGTTTTAAATAGACTAAGTGTGGCTCTTGTGTTTGCAATACAACCATCGACCTTGACTTAAGAATCCCAACAAAGCAGTTTAAGCAGGGGTCATTTCGTAGAAACAGAGGTGCAGGAGTTCATTAGCACAACTCATTAGCATAACTTATTTGCATATGCCACACCCCTGACATCACCGGAAGTGTGTCAGAAGGCAACACCCACCGCTCAGGCTCCACTGGGTTGTTTTGGATTCCTAGGCATTTGGGGGGGGGGGAACGTGCAGATCTGTCCTCACAGAGGAGGGAGAGCTTGTACCTGAATAAAACTTGGTCTTAAAGGTGCCACTGGACTGTTTTGGACCGGGGGGCCGGGGGGAGCTCTGCAACTTACCTGTCTGCTTCTTGCTCTGACTGAGGGCTGCTGGGAGCAGGGGGTGGGGCTTGTTGCATGTGCCCACCCCATGGGCTCTTTACTGCCGGAGCTCCTCTCCTGTGCGCTCCTGTAGGAAATGACCCCTGAGGTTAAGTACATATTAGGAGTATGTAATAGAAAGGCCACCAAATGAGAAGGGAGCACTCACTGGAGAAGACCCTGATGCTGGGAAAGATTGAAGGTCAAAGAAGAAAGGGACAGCAAAGGATGAGATGGTTAGACAGTGTCATCGATGCAACGAACATGAAATTAAGCAAACTCCAGAACACGACGGAGGACAGGAAGGCCTGGCATGATCTGGTCCATGGGGTCGCGAAGAGTCGGACTCGACTGGGTGACTGAACAACAACAACAAAAGAAAGGCACAAATGTAGAAGTAAATTCTCACATACCTTATGTTACGCAATACCTGGTGTCCAAGGTCACACAATGAGGGCCAGGTTTCCTCGATCTCGTCCCGCCACCTCAAACTGACTTTGTGAACATTCATCAATGCAGTATTGCTCCTTTTTTCCCCATTTCAAAGTTGTCGGTTTTATTTCTGCACTTTGCTTGAGTTCACCCCTCTTTTTATCCTGGGTTGTTGTTGTCTTTGTCAATTCTGCGTTACATTGTGGTCACCCTGGGTTTGGGCCGCCATTGCCTGGGGTATATGGATCCTGTTTTGTGTGTGGGCTTTCCCTGGATCCAGCGCGGCACCGGTACAGATTTAAGTATAGAATTTTTAACTCGGTTTCGATCCTCCCCGCCCCTTTCCCGCCATACCTGGGACACTAAAGCTGGGTTTACTGTTCGCAAAGCAGAATTTATGTCCTGGAGCAGGCAAGCAATTTGAAGTGGGACAGAATTAGCTCAGAAAACAACCGATCAACAGAGATAACAGCAAGGTGAATGGCCACGAGTCAAACACAGAGAAAACCCGGGGTGAGGTCCAAGTGTGGAAAGGGCCACGCTGTCATGGCAAGGGGGAAATAAATGCAAGTCTCCCAGGTCTTACGCCAACATTCTAACCAGTACTCTACCCACTTTGAAGTCAGCTTGGAAACTCCGGTTAGTACAGAATGCTGCAGCTCAGTTACTGTCGGGAGCTAGGCAGAATATACATCTTGCACCCATTCTGCATCTGCAGTCACTCCACTGGCTACTTATCAGTTACCAGCTCCAGTTTGGTGTAGTGCTTAAGTGCACGGACTCTAATCTGGGGGAACTGAGTTTGATTCCCCACTCCTCCACTTGCAGCCAGCTGGATGCCCTTGGGCAAGCCATAGTTCTGTCAGAGCTGTCCTTGAAAGGGCAGTTCTCTCAGAGTTCTCTCAGCCCCACCTACCTCACAGGGTGTCTGTTGTGGGGAGGGGAAGGGGAAGGAGTTTGTAAACTGCTCTGAGACTCCGAGTGAAGGGCAAGGTATAAATCCAATCTTCTCCTCCTCCTCCTCCTCCTCCTCCTCCTCCAAGTACTGGTTTCATCTATGAAGCCCACTGTTGGGGGGAAATGCTGCTTGGAAGCCACTTTGCTATTCACAGAAACTGCCTTTACACTGCTATTCACAGAAACTGTCTTTAAGGTGCTACTGGACTCTCACTCTTTTCTACTGCATTGTTTGCTATTTCTTGTAACTCCATTTTATGCATTGTTTACGTTCCAGAAAACCGTTTTTACCCCTTGCTGTGTTGTCTTTCTTACTGCTCTTACCCTCGTCCTATTGCATTTCTGTCGGATGTCTTATGCTGTCTGATTACATGGCTTATATCGTACGATTCGCCTTGAGTATCAGCGAGTAAGGCACTCTATAAATAAAGTACATAAATAATTGCACCGTACTAATTGGCTAACTGCAAGGGGGAAGCAGCACATCTATCTAGCAAAGGAAGGAGGGACAGGGCCTAACTGGATAAAGATGACCATGTAATTATGTGACATGTGCATTTGTAAATTGCTCAAACCATAAATAATTCCTGGAAGAACATTCAGTTTTAAGGGCTTGTTTTACGCTGGTGCATGCCGCGTAGCCAAATGAGTCTGCCCGTTAATAAGGAGGTTACATTTCCAGAAACTAGATTTCAAATATTATGAGATACCGAGGCCCCTGCCACACAGCAGGGAAAACACTGGTGAAAGTGCAGCTAATTAGAGCCGCACCAAAATAGAGACACTGTGGGCGGGATCCCATGGATCCCGTGAGCCGCGCGCCGTTGCTCCCCGGCACGATCAGATGCCGGGGAGGAAGAGACGAGTGGGAGGGGGAGGCTGCCGAACTGCGCATGCTCAAGCATGCGCAGTTCAGCCGGGGGCTGGGGATGCGCCGGCGCAAGGACGCGCCGCCGATCCCACGGCCGCACTTGCTGCGGCCCTTTCGATTGAACCACCCGGTTAGGTGGTTCTTTTTTGGTGCCCTTTTTCGGCGGAAGGGACGGATGGGGGACGGGCGCAGCACGATTCCCAGATGTTGCTGTGGGATCACGCCCATTTGCTGCGGCCCCGATCCGTCCCTCTCCCGGCCCTAAAACCCCTCGTGTGAACAGGGCCTGAGATAATTAAAACGAGGGTCAGTAGTATGGAATAGCCACTGCTCTGCCAACTCTGCACCCGGAGACCATTCTGTCCTTTTCATGAGGTCAAGGATAACCAATGAGGGATGAGCTAACAAGATCAAGGGAATCCAGTAACGGTGACACTTGCGCACAAGGAGGTTGTGCCGCAGCTTTCTTCAAGAGTTCAGTGGCAGCAAGAGATTGTGCAGTTTTGGTGTCGTGGTTAGGAGCGCGGACTCTAATCTGGGAGAACCGGGTTTGATTCCCCACTCCTCCACGTGCAGCTGCTGGGTGATCTTGGGCAAGCCACAGTTCTCTCAGAGCTGTTCTTTCGAGAGCAGCTCTCTCAGAGCTCTCTCAGCCTTACCTACCTCACAGGGTGTCTGTTTTGGGGAGAGGAAGGGAAGAAGATTGTAAGCTGCTCTGGGACTCTGAGTGAGTGGTGGGGTAAAAATCCAATCCTCCTCTTCTTCCTCTTCCTCCTCCTCCTCCTCCTCCTCTTCTTCTTCCTCCTCCTCCTCGCCAGAGGTCATTTCGGGGGGATCGCGGGGGATCGCAGTTCCCCCGGGTGAGGTACGGGGGCGGGGCACATGACGAAGCCCCACCCCCTGCTTCCGGCCGCCCCGCTTCCGGCCCTCATTCAGCCAAGAGGAGGCAGGAGAAGAGGGAGGGTAAGTTGCTTCCTCCCTGCCTCTCCCCAC
>NW_015171582.1:157358-163615 GCF_001447785.1 Gekko japonicus | reverse complement strand
GGGGGCGGGGTGTGTGGCCTTATGACACACTTCCGGTGATGTCAGGGGGTGTGGCATATGCTAGTGAGTTATGCTAATGAGTTCCCCTAGCTCTTTTTCTACGAAACGACCCCTGCTCCTCGCAATATGGCTGACTTGCCCACCGTCTCTTTTGCCCATCCTCTTTTGCCCAAGCAACCATGACTTCTTCTTACTTAAAAGGATAGTCAAGGAGTGTTAAGTCCTGAGCTTAACAAATAGTCGGAGAGTGATTTCAGCCAAAGACTCAAGTTTATTCTCTTCATGATCAGTTCTCCAAAACGGTACAACATCTGATAGCCCGAACAGCTTTCCATTGTAGCTGCTCGGTATTTAAACATTTCCCGGCTAATATAGCCACTCCTACTTTACAGATAACAACCTATCAGGTTGATCGCATAAAGGCCAATCACAATCGTTCCCGCTTGTAGCCTGCTTGAATGTGATTGGTCGCATTTGTCTTGGCTTGAATCCCTGGCCAAGACGAAGCTTAACATAGCTTCCCTATGAGATGGTTTACATACATTTTAATGCATTCATGGCAGCTTCTGAATACATTACAAGGAAGATGGACATGCTTTGTGGAACAGCAGGGTAGGAGGAATATGGAGACTAGTGGTGATCTCTGAGCTCTGAATGCCCAGCCTAAAGTTCACAAAATTGTGCTGGAAGAGATGCGATGCCACTGACGGCAGACCGCCAGACTGCTTCTCCTCCTCGGACAAATCAGGAACCAGAATCACAAATCAGACAGGAAGAATCCATCCATCCAGAAAGAAGAAGAAAAATTCCCAAATGATCTAACCTGAGCTACAACTGAACAGAATGTACAATTGTAAATTCCTCAGGACACATGTGTTTTGTTGTTGCTAGCAGGAAAGTTAAAGGCATGGCTATATAACATTTTAAAAAAGAACCCTCTTTATTAATCTCAATAAATGCCTGGGGGAAAGAGGGCAAGCCCAGTGTCATTTAGCATCTTTATTAATGATCTCAGGGTACAAGCAAAGAACATATCCATGAATCCCCCAGAGACAGCTTGAAGAGGAGGTAGGGCAAGAAATGCCAGGGAGGACAAGGAGGGGATTAGATTGTAAATACTTGAGCACAAAATGCATACGTAAAATTGATTAGAAGGGGGAGAAGGGAGGGGGGATGCATGCCAGGAGGGAAAGGGACTCGGTGCTTTGTTTAGAAGAGAGGAAACCATGGAAACCATCGTGTTGAAAAAAACTCTGGGTCTGCAAGGATGGTAGGGCACCCACCAAAGGCAGTGAGAAAATTAGATCCTTCTTTGTGGGCTCAGCAGGTGGATACACACCAGAGACACGTCCTCCTCAGTTGTGGCTCCTAACTGGTGGAAGTCCTTCCCCACAGGCACTCACTTCTGAACCATTGTAGGCGACAGGAGGATTTCCCCCTCCCCCATTTCCTCAGGTGTTCTGTTGCCTGTGATTTTGGTTGCTTGAGACATACACACACATCACCTTGTCTCGGTAGTCCCCCTGGCACTGAGTTTTACTGCTGTCTTTTACTCAGCCTAATCCACCTAACATGGTGGTTGTGATGAAAGAAGAAGATGAAGAGGAGGACGAGGAAGAGGAGAAGGATGAAGAGGAGGAGGAGGAGGAGATTGGATTTATACCCTGCCCTTCACTCAGAGTCTCAGAGCGGCTTACAAACTCCTTTCCCTTCCCCTCCCCACAACAGACACGTTGTGAGCATTGCTCCCTCTAAGCTGTGGAGTCTTGTGAGCAAAAATTCTACTCTGTGAGCTACTGGCATTAAAGTTGTGAGCAAGCGATCTGGCTACTGCATAAATTAGTTTGCTCTGGAGCCATCCTTTCTGAGCTAAGACAAAGATATGTGAGCCGGAGGCTAAAAAACTGTGAGCTATCTCACACTAACTCACCTCAGAGGGAACACTGGTTGTGAGTTAGGTGGGGCTGAGACGGCTCTCTCGAGAACTGCTTGTGAGAGAACAGCTCTGAAAGAACTATGGCTTGCCCAAGGTCATCCAGCAGCTGCAAGTGGAGGCGTGGGGAATCAAACCTGGTTCTCCCAGATTAGAGTCCACACACTTAACCACTACACCAAATTTACTCTCCAAAATGAATGGGGACAACCATTTAAGCTGTTCTAAGTTCTTAGGTGAAACGGGGACCGAAAGCAGCTCTGATTATTCTCCTGGCGTTCATTTTAACCTCACAACAAACCTGTGGGGCAAGTTAGGCTGAGTGTATGTGACTGGCTCATGGTCAGCCAGCAAACGCCCAAGGCAGAGTCGGGAAAACAAACTGCGGGTACTTCTGCAAGTGATGAATAATGCACTTTCAATCCCCTTTTACGGCACTTTAGCAATGGTTTGTAAGTGGATTTTGCCATGTCATGCAGGCTGCGATCAGACCAGCTGTTTGATCCGATGTTGTTGCTTCTCCCCTCCAGCTGAAAAATGCTCATTCAGACAGTGACATCCGTATCCCGTTCCCCAGTCGTCAGCACCCCCATTAAAGGTGACCACTTTAAAAAAGAAACATAAAACAAACATATTCACATCAAGAATCGGCCACATTAGTTTTTTTGGAAACTATAGGAAGAGAGAGATGAAGCTAGATTCATCAAATCTTAGAATGAGATTGTATAGCACTGGTGTGCCATTTGTGAATTCTGATTCTGTCCTGGCTGATATTGGTGACATATTAACCTAAGAGCTTATATAAGTAGTCTTTTGAACCATGCAATGGCCAAGTTGCATGCATTTCCAGTATTGTGCAGACTGTAGATAGTAAGAGCTTTCATAAACTCCTGCATTAGCAACATAAAGTACTATGACATGAACATAAACAGTGTATAAAATATGAAGGAGGCCTGTCAACTTGGATTAAGCATTCTTTTTTTTATTCTTTGTCACCAGGGGATGACAGAGGGCCACAGGGCAGTGTTTGTCAAATGTCTCAGTTTTGTTAATGCAATTGCAGGCTAAAGTATCCCCACTTGCTTCCTAGTGAAAAAATCCATGGCCCATTACACATGGACATCTTACTGCAGATTTTCAGAGCAGTAAACCTTTAATCTTGACTTCGGATTCTGTGCCTGCCTTACATACCATTCTTTTTTCCCCCTCTAGTGCATTTATTCTGCAGCGACAATTATATATATAAAAAAATTCTAAGTCAGGGTGGAAACCCGTGGGAGTGGGGGGGGGGGGGGGGTAGAGACCAAAGTTGTGGTTTTTTTAAAAAAAATACACAATTGCCCTACCACAGCTGCGCAGTAGCGTCCAGCAAGTGCCTTCCCTATAAATCCTTGTGGTTCAGGTTTCGTGCATGCATTTTAGCACTGATTCATTGAAAGGGACAGAAAGGAACTGGCAAGGGGGGGGGGAACCCGCTGTTGAAATTGACAAGTCTTTTTTAAAACTGACAAGCAGCTGTGAAGCCCCATTTTCCATATTGCTGAGCACTAGGGGTTTCTCTGCTGTGTCATTGGCCACTATGAAAAATGGGAAAGAGACACATGATCTCATAATAAGGGGAAACATGCTGAGTGTACAGAATGCATGGTAGAACCCGCTGACACTGGTATTGCAAGCCGTGGTCATTGGCAACATGTGTGTGTGCGTGCATGTCTGTGCAAAGTCGGCTGCAGCTCCACCACTCTTTGCACAGGGCTACAATATTTATGGGGGAGGATTCCTCTGGCAGAAGCTCTGGAGAGCTTTTTTAGCCTCGTGCCACTAAACTGAAAAAAAAGGGGGGGTTATTTTCACCAATATCCTAGCAGGGCTGCATAGTAACACTAATCTACTGCCCTTCCTTGCAAATTTGCCTGATTTTCTCTTTGTGATTCTCTAATATGAACCTGCAGACTGGTCATGACCTTGGCACTGTTTAAAAGTCTGTCCTATGCTGATTGCACTCTGTCCTCCAAATGGATCGATCCCAAGCGATTCTTAAGTTTAGCAGTTTGCAGAAGATCCATGTGGCTCAGCTGCCATTTTAATGTTAGGCTTTCAGAGACTGCCCAAATGGTTTCCCTCCAAACTTTGTTCACTAAAACATTCGAGGGGAAAATGTTTTCAAAGCTTTAAGCTTCCCATCCCAGTCTCTCTCTCTCTACATTTCATGTCAATTTCATTCCATGCTGACAATTCCCCCCCCCCATTTTGTTTGCATGCAGCACCAAAATCCTCCCCCAGTGGGGATACTGCCATTTGCCTCCTCTCTGATCCCCCTTTCGAGTCAATAACAGCATGGATTTCATTCAGTGATCCAAGATTAGTGATTGTCTCATACCCTAGACTCATGCTGCATGTAAAAAAATAAAATTTAAAACAAGAGAAAAATGAAGCTTGTACACCAATGAAGGGGGGAGGATGGCAGAAGATGCAGAGTGGGTGGAATGACCTTGATGTGGGTGGGGGAGATACCTCCGAGGGACGACAAAAGTGTGTGGGAGGATCCGAGGGCATCTGTATGCTTTTGAATTACCTTCAACTTGGAAGTGAAACAAGGGGGACATTGGCACAAAAGCACTCTCAGGAAACCCAGGGAAACAGCAACCAGAAAGTGAACTGAATGCTGAAGGGGGGGAAATCAATGTAGAACGACAAAGAAACCCCGACAGACATGCACGGTGAAAGTGAGGGAAAACACACGTGCATAAAAGGCCCATGAGAAGGTGGTGGTTACTCAGCTGAGGATGCTGAGGTTCATGGAAAGAACTCTCCAACTTTACTATCCTTACCTGGATGGCTCCCACTAGCCCAATCTTGGCAGCTTGCCCCGCGGTTTCCGGAAACTAGTACCTCGGAGGTACTAGTTTTTTACCCCACATCTTCGGCAGGAAGCCTCGGGTTCGCCACGGGAGCTCTATGCTTCCCAGATGTGGCGCTGTGATCGCGCCCGGAAAATCCGCCTATCTTCCATCTCTGTAGCGTGGTTATTGCTCTGTGTGTCCGCAGTTGAAGAACGACAAAGAAACCCTGACACACATGCATGGTGAAAGTGAGGGAAAACACACGTGCATAATAGGCCCATGAGAAGGTGGTGGTTACTCAGCTGAGGATGCTGAGGTTCATGGAAAGACCTCTCCAACTTTATTATCCTTACCTGGATGGCTCCCACTAGCCCAATCTTGGCAGATCTCAGAAGCTAAGCAGGGTCGGCCTTGATTAGTATTCAGATGGGAGACCTCCAAGGAATACCAGGCTCATGACACAGAGGCAGGCAATGGCAAACCACCTCTGAAATGTCTCTTGCCTCAAAAACAAGTCTAGCCCACCACCAAGGGATGCATAATGCTAAAAAGCTAGAACTTCTGGCTGCCAGAAAATCTTAGGATCTCCTGGCTATACTACACACAATGCTTTACGATAATTGTCATTAATTGGTCTTCGGACCATCAATAAACAGTGAGTCGAGTTAAATCAAAATGCCGGGAATTTAAATGAAAGCCCCCCTGGGAACGACGAGACGAGCGAGCATGGGAGGGGTCCCCCTCCCATACGCATAAAGAGAATAGCGATTTGCCAAGAGGGAGCTGAAGAAAAAGCATTGAAATCTATTTTAAGAGATCAACCAGAGCACCTGTAAGCATTTGGGCGAATTTCAGAGACTTTAGCAAGTTTTCAAGAAAGTAAACAGTCCATAAAAATGGCGTGGAAAAAAATGGAAAAAGACAGACAAGCAAAAGTGAAACCACCAGGGAGCATGAGCCCTCGACCGGAAGATACCACTGAGTTTTCTAAACTACTAGCAGACTCTTTGCGCCCTCTACTGGACCAGATGACGAACATCAATCAACAACTGACAGCTTTAAACCAGAAGTTTGCAGCTCAGCAGCTCCAATTGACTGAGACCAGGGCTTTTTTTGTAGAAAAAGCCCAGCAGGAACTCATTAGCATAATAGGCCACACGCAACAGCAGAAATTCATTAGCATAGTTAGGCCACACCCCTGACAGCACAGCTCATTAGCACATTAGGCTGCACCCCCATGTTACCAGAAGTGTGGTCATCCAGCCACACCCACCTTTTGCTTCTCATTCTGTTTACCTTGTTTGTTGTCAAAACCCAGGGCTTTTTTGTAGCAGGAACTCCTTTGCATGTTAGGCCACACATCCCTAATGTAGCCAATCCTAATGAGTTTCTGATGTTGGGTGTGGCCTATTATGCTAATGAGTTCCTACTGGGCGTGGCCAACTTGGAAGCCAGCCGGAATTCTCTTCCTGTGCATTCCT
>NW_015171582.1:149066-156665 GCF_001447785.1 Gekko japonicus | reverse complement strand
CTTGATGTCGTCAGCTTTCTCAGTTGCAGTGCAACACTGCCACCGCCTGGCCGTAATGGTCCATTACAGGCCATCATGCCGAATAGATCTCTCCAGGCTTTTGATCTCATGCGCTGGACCTTCTGTTAGTCGGCTAACACCTCCCCCACCGGGGGGTTTAGTGTGCCCACCCTCTCTAAGGAGTGGTACCCATTTTATCTACTCGCCGAAGCTTTCAAACCGCTGGGTGGGCGGCGAGCTGGGGACAAGGCTTGGTAGCTCACACACAGCAGTCCTGTTCAGCTCAGATGTTTAACCAGAGGATAAATCCCCTGTGCCACCGCTCCCCTAATAAAGATATGAAAATAGGCTTCTATAGAAATAAAAATTATTTGGACAAAATACGGCTTTCCTCAAATGATAAAATGGTTCAAAAATGTATAATTTTCTGCTTGAGGAATATTTACAAGATGAAGTAGTGAAATCTACAATGGTGGCTTGGACGAAAGATATAGGACATAATGTGGATATAGAACTTTGGGCCAAAATATGGAAATCAGCCAAACTTATGAGAGCCATACCATATAAAGAAAACATATATAAAATATTCCATAGATGGCACTGGACACCAGACAAGATAGCAAAATGTTATATAAATATAAATAACAATTGTTGGAAATGCAAAAAAAAATGTTGGCACTTTCTACCACATGTGGTGGAAGTGTGAAAAAATACAAAATGACTGGCAGAAAATATACAAAATAATAATAATGGGATTTGATGTACCATTTATACCAGAAGTATGTCTGTTAAACATACTTCCAGACAGTTATAATAAAAAGGACCTGTATATAATAACCTATATATTTACCGTGGTGAGAATTTTAATAGCAAAATGTTGGGGAAAAGATAGACTGCCCTCGAAGGAGGAGGTAGTACAAAAATAGTTGGTTATGGCTGAAATTGACAGATTAAACATAATATTGCAAGGGAAAAACCAAGAAATATACGAGAAAAGATGAAAGTTTATACATGGTTAAATAACATGTTGTAAAAAATGACTCAAACAAATGTATGTGTTTATTTGTGGAAATGTATTCATTTGGAAAGAAACGATAAATAAACGTTTTTAAAAAGTCACAACCAACTCATGGCAACTCTGTAGTATTTTCAATGCAAGACATGTTCAGAGGTGGTTTGCCATTGTCTGTCTCTTCAACATGACCTTGGACTTCCTTGCTGGTCTTGCATCCAAATACTAACCAGGGCCAACCCTGCTCATTTTCCAAGATCAAGGGTTGCCAGTCCCCCACTAGAGGTGGGGGATCCTCTGGCCCTGGGGCCTGTCTCCCACTGCTGACCTGCTGACCTGCTGACCAGGGGGGAGACTTACCAGGAGAAGGAGGGAAGCCCAGGCTACATCGTTGATGATGTGGCGATGTCACTTCCAGTCATGTACTGGAAGTGACATCATCACATTGGTGACATCACAGCAACACTCCGGTATTTGGGGGGGGGAACTCCACGGTAGAAGCCATTTTTATCATAGAATTTTTGCCCAAATACCGGAGCGTCAGTGCAGTGTCACAGTGTGATGACAACATTTCCAGTACATGGCTGGAAGTGACAGCTTGGTCCTCCTTCCCACTCCTGGCAAGCCCCCCCCCCACTCCCCACCAGTTGCCTGGAGAGACCTTGCAACCCTACTGAGATCTGACAAGATTGGGCTAGCCTGGGCTATACAGGTCATATTATTTAATTTATTTTATTTATTTAGCATTCAATTTCTATACCGCTCAATCCCGGAGGCTCTGAGCGGTTTACAGGGATTATTACATTTCCTATCTAGGGCCACATATGTAGGGACGGTGAATGCCTACCAGGCACCCCGCCGGTGTGTTGTTCTTCTTGTCTGCGGCTTCCGTACGGTGGGCTCTGTCTCGGCTCGGCTTTGGCTCCGCAGCGGCTCCTTCTGGGGAAGCTCCCATAATCCACGGCTGTGCGACGACTTTGCTGCACTGGCCTCCGTCCAAATGGTTCCAGCTGTGAACAGACTATACTTTCAGGTGCAAAAATCACTCATATTTTTCAATATTCCCTAAAAAGTGGGTTCTTCACATTAATAGTCAATATTTGAAACATTGTTGGTATTACAGGCACCAACTATTAATATTTCAAATATTGACCATTAACAGATGACGGTGAATATGTGAGGTCTTTGTTCAAAATATTGTGAAATTATTTTTCTATGAGTCTTTAATTCAGAACAGTTGTGTTTCTTTGCTATTTTAGTCAGTTTGGATGGTGTGAGGTGTGCATTGTTCAAATATGTTTTCAAGGTGCTTATTTTAAAAAGCACTTTCATTTAAAAACATTAAAGAACCTACTTATTTCCATAAAATAATGCACAAGCCTAATGCATAATAATAGCTGTGTTTAATATAGCTCGCAAAGTCTTGGTTTTAACGATACTGATCAACTATTATTAGTATTAGTATTAGTATTACTTTCGGCTTCTATACCGCTCCATTCCCGCAGGCTCGGAGCGGTTTACATAGTGAGTTACTTCTCCTATCTAGGGCCACAGTATATATAGGGGGGTGACTGCCTACCGGCACCCCGGCAGCAGGGCTTAGTTGTTGTTGTTCGGCTCTTCAAGTGGGCTCTGTTGTTGTTCGGCTCTCCGAGTGTGTTGTTGTTTGGCTTTCCACCTCCTCGTGCCTCGGTGCAGGTCTTATCTGCAGCGACTCCCTCTGGCGGGCTCCTCCTGGTGCGTGGCCACGTGCCACCCGCAACTCCGGCTTATGTCCTGCTGGCTCCGCCACGCCTCCGCGTCACCGCGCCTCCATGATTCAGTCTCCGCCCGGATTCTGCCGCTCGACATCGGACGCTCGCCACGCCCACTGGGGCTGCCAGGCCACTCACCATCGCCATCATCGCCACACTACCACAGACACGCCTGCTGCACGCTGCCCTGTAAGGAGGAGGAGGGTGCCCCCTGCTACCTAGGAGCAGGTACCCATTTATCTACTTGCTACTTACTTTCGAACCGCTGGGTGGGCGGGAGCTGGGACAAGGGCCGGGAGCTCACCCTGACCGCGGTCGGTCTCGAACAGCCTTAAGGTTGTTCACTGATGTTACTGCAGGCTTTTTACTGCCTGCGCTCCCGCTCCAGGGTAAACTACAGGGGAAAATATTATTGAGAGGAAAACGAATTATTTCTATCAAAGGATACCACAGTGTTCTAACTATCAGGTCATGTTTGGTTTTCTTTCCATTCTCCCATAGATGTAGTTTTCCCTTCCCTTTTTTTCATTGTAGTTTATAGAAAATGCAATTAAAAATCCCCTCTGGGGACTTAAAAAAAAAAGATAATTGTCATTAATTATTGTTATTATTCCAGCTTTATTGCTTGGGGGGGGAATACAGAGAGACAAAAGCAATTGTCACTGCAAATTAAAATGCTGTTCAAAATGTTCCGACCACCTGATTTTAAGGTTTATTTTATTTATTTATTTGTTTGTTTGTTCGACTTTTATCCCGCCCTCCCGCCTAAGCGGCTGAGGGTGGCTTACACCATCAGTAAAACCAATATACATAAAACACGAACAATTCATATAAAACAGTTTAACTATAAATACAATAAATATCAATAAAAACGGCTCAGTATATATTATATCTAAACTTCTACCACAGTGTAATCACTACCATTTACATGCCTTAGCGGAACGGCAACGCTGAGCTGGCGTGACATCAATCTCATTGATATGCCCCGTGGAAAAGCTCCGTCTTCACGGCCCCGCGAAATTGCTGGAGATCTCGCAGGGCCTGAATCTCGCTCGGGAGCTCATTCCAATGTACTGGTGCAGCCAGGGAAAATGCCCTGGACCTAGTCGTTATCAGCCTGGCCTCTTTAGGGCCAGGAAGGTTCAGGCGGTGTTGTGTCCCAGATCGCAGTGCTCTCTGGGGGACATGCGGGGAAAGGCGGTCCTTCAGGTTGGCTGGGCAAAGTCAAATGCTAATAAGATGAAATACAGGAAGAGATAGTATAAGAATACAATTCGAGTCTGAAGTGTAGTGGGTTAAACACATGAAGAAACCATGGAGACTGATCTAGCGATCAGCATGGTTTACTGGTACACAACAAAGACAAAAACAAACGGCCGGCTGGCCAACTATATACATACCTGGGGACACACCCCCTAGGTCCCATTGGTGGGTTCAAATCTCCCACCACGGTCCCATTGGTCCCCCCAGTGGAGAGACCAGGAGCCTAGTCCCCATTTTTCCTCCAGAGTCAAGCTCTGGAGTGTTCACTGGGCCCTGGTGGCGGTCAGCGGACACAACAGAGTCCTTAAAGGCCAATGTGATTTCCAGGGTATAAGTTTCTGAGAGTCAAAACTCCTTCATCAGCGACCACGTTTGACTTTGACTCTTGAAAGCTTCTTGCCTGGAAATCTCGTTGGGTCTTTGAGGTGCTACTGGACTTGAACCTTGTTCTTCTACTGCAGATCTGTTAAGTCGGCTACTTAACAAAGAGTCAGAGAGTGATTTCAGCAAAAGATTCAGCTTTATTCAGCAACTCGTAACTCGGCTCCAACAGATCAACTCGAACAGCCAGAACAGCTTTAGCATTGAAGCTGTTCTACTTTTAAACCCTCCCGGCTAATGTAGCCACGCCCTATTATACAATATCAACCAATAAGATTGTAGGGATAAGGTCCTATCACAATAGTTCCCGCTCAGGGAACTTGATGGTATGTGATTGGTCGGCTCTTCCTGGGCTACCAATAGGGATTGTAAGATTAGGATCCTTGCCCAGGATGAAGCTTTAGCATGGTGCTTCAATTAGGTGATTCACATGCATACAATTGAATACACCACAAGATCAACACAGTTAGCCACCAGAAATGACGTAGTCTCATAGTCAGAGTGCTGGACTAGGACTGGGAAATGCCAAGTTCAAACCCCTGCTCTCCAGTCTGCTTGAGTGACCATGGGACACTCACTTTTTTTTTCACAGGTTGTTGTGTTGCCTTTCAATCAGTACACAGTTTGGTGTAGTGGTTAAGTGTGCGGACTCTAATCTGTGAGAACCGGGTTTGATTCCCCACTCCTCCACTTGCACCTGCTGGATGACCTTGGGCAAGCCATAGTTCTGGCACAGCTGTTCTTGAAAAAAGAGCAGTTTCTGTCAGAGCTCTCTCAGCCCCGCCTACCTCACAGGGTGTCTGTTGTGGGGAGGGGAAGGGAAAGGAGTTTGTAAGCCGCTCTGAGACTCCCTTGGGTAGTGACGGGCGGGGTAAAAATCCAATCTCTTCTTCTTCTCTTCTACACACAAAGAGATGTAAAATAACTAGAGGAAGGGATGGAAGGAAACACCCACACACTAGCATAAAAAATAACTTACAAGAACTAATACTCAAGGAAAATGAAGGGAGGCAAACAGAGTGTCTTGGGGTGGGGGGGTCCAGTCACTGTGCTACTGATACAGAATCAAAAACGTCTTCCTGAAGCCTGAAGATTCAACTATTAAGATAATCCCTTTTGGTCACAAGATCTGTTCAGCTTTGATGCTTAGCAAAAACAAAAAACAAAGGAGAAATCATAGTAAAGCTGAAATAGACAAAATATGAACCCTGAAAACATACCATCATGTATTATGTTTACATATTCTTTAGTGTTTTAATTAAGTATAAGAACAATCCGGAGTGAATTCTTTCATAAGCTTACTAGCAAGCTGTTCTTTCGTAGTCCTGATTTGATTGTAAGGTATATATATGCTGTGACCTTTTGTAAACCTTATGAAAGAATTCACTCTCAACTTTAAAGCCTGGCAAGCTTTGTCAGTTTCATGTCTCCTGATTTTTCCTAATTCCTCAGCTCCAAATCCATTGAACTCTCTAAACCAGACCTCCAGGTACCAGAGGGACAGAATAAAATGAATGGCATTCAATTTCATGACAAATGGAGGTCTAGGGTTCATTTTTCATCTCTAATCTAATCCAGAATCTGTCCTGTCTGTTCGTGGCCCCAGTCTCCGGATTTAAGCATCCACAGATGAAGTATCCACAGATGAGGCCGTGTTGAGAATCTGATACATGGATGATGTGAGGGACTCTATAGCTACAACTCATTCTTGCAAAGCATAGTCAGTCTAATTTTCATTTATATTCCCCTTTACAAAAACCCACCAGACCCAGAATTTCACAAAAGAATAGACAACGGTGCCCTCCAGTCTTTGCCTATGATTTAAATTTTCATGTTCTAACAAATCTGTTAAACCTGCTGATGACTAATCTCCCAATTAAAATCTATTGATGCTGAAAAGAGTTTGCATCCAATACTCATGCATTTCGTTTTATTAATGAAAAGAACAATGCCACGCTATTTCTATAATCTGTGTGATTTGCATATTTTATTGAAAATTCATCTTCCCAGAAACTGTTAAGGAATTGAACTTGCTTAAGCAGGGGCTCCCTGCCCAGGAATAGGTACAGATGGATAAATCTTTAGAGAAGAACTGAGTCATACCTTTATGTCCAGGAAACAATAAATAAAAGTCATGGCTTTGATGGGCAGATATTTCCTAATCAGAAACAGAAAGCTGTTACGAGGAATGGCAAACCACAAGGACTGTGCGGTTTAACAAACGGTTCTGGTGGCAGCTTGTGTATTTGGAAAGCACTTTTCCTTCCGCTCCCTGATTCTCCAAAGAGCAGCTGTGTGTTTTCATCAAATCTCTGTGACCCCCTTCAGTATGATATCAGTCTTATGCTATCTTATATCATACATTTGATTTGCAGCGTGCTTTCCTAAAAAAAAGACTGGCCACTATAAATGCAGAGGCGATGAGGTCAGCTGCCAGTATTTTTTTACTTAGAGCCGAACAATTCCCCCAATCAAGGGGTATCAACATTCTAGAATCTAAATCCCAAACAGGGTACATAATCCAGCTACAATTTGATGCTATTGACTTCCACTGATTTCATTGGGAAGACATGATGAGTCATACACTTAAAGGTTTTTCCACGGAAATCCGTGGGACAGGAAATGCGTTTAATATAGATATGTGTGTGTGTGTGTGTGTGTGTGTGTGTGTTTCTAGTCTGTCAGCTACCTTAGTAGCCCTGATGAGAACAGCAAGGCAGGGTATGAATTTGGCAAATTACATCAAAATAAATAAATTGTATTCCAAGCTCTTTCGCTGGAGGGAAAGGCTCGCTTTATTTTTTTAATGTTTACCCAGCGAGCTTCCCTGGCAGAACGGGGATTCAAACCTTTGTCTCCCAGTTCCTAGTCCGATATTTATTTATTTATTTATTTATTTATTTATAGTCAAATTTATACCCCGCCCTCCCCTCAAAGCACTAACCACTACACCACACTGCCTTTACCTGTCATGTGTTTTCTGTGGGTTTACTCATTTTTCATACTATGTCATGAACATGAATTAGTTTTGCAAGTGAGGCTGAGATATTTGTGAGATCTCTGCATGTACTACAGGATATGCTATCCAGGACAGATGTGTAGGAGGCATCAGATGTTCTTTCTTTCTTTCTTTCTTTCTTTCTTTCTTTCTTTCTTTCTTTCTTTCTTTCTTTCTTTCTCCCTCCCTCC
>NW_015171582.1:122078-148819 GCF_001447785.1 Gekko japonicus | reverse complement strand
CAGGATCAGCCTAGAGCATCCCTGACCTTCCTTCCTTCCTTCCTTCCATCCTTCCTTCCTTCCTTCCTTCCTTCCTTCCTTCCTTCCTTCCTTCCTTCCTAGAATCACAGAGATGGAAGGGGCCATACAGGCCATCTAATCCAACCCCCTGCTCAATGCAGGATCAGCCTAGAGCATCCCTGACAAGCCTCCCTCCCTCCCTCCTTCCCTCCATGGTTTCTCTTGGTGCATGCAGTCTTCACCCTCTGGCCACCACTGGTGTGAGCATAGTGTGTCCAGGCTCAATGCCTCCACTCCAAGTGTGCTCTGTTGCCTCCTAGCATTGGGATTCAGAGGTTCAGTGCCTCTGAATGTGGAGGTTCCCCTCAGTCGCCATGGCTAGTAGCCATGGCTAGACTTATCCACCATACATCTATCCAATCCCCTTTTAAAGTTGTTTATTCCTGTGGCCATCACTATAGCCTATCTATGGCCCCTGCCACACGGGGGGGGGGAGGCGGAAGCACAGGCAAAGTGCGGCTTTTTAAAGCCGCACGAAAATGCATTTTTAAAGGTCATAGTCAAGGGCAGACCCATGCCAAGTAGAAGTCCAGCAGCCCCTTAACGACTAACAGAATTTGTGGTAGCTTCCGTGAGTCAGTGCTTATTTCTTCAGAAAGCTCCTACCCTACCAAAGATGTTGTTCGTCTTGAAGGTGCCACGGGACTCTTACTCTTTTCTACTGCTACAGACAGATTAACACGGCTGCCCATCTTGATCTATCTCTGTGCAGAGTATGTCACAGTAATCTAGCCCAGAGAGTATCATCATGGTCAAACCAGGAAGGATAATTTATGGAGCCAATGTAACAGCAAAAGAGAGCCAGTTTGGTGTCGTGGTTAAGTGTGCAGACTCTAATCTGGGAGAACCGGGTTTGGTTTCCCCACTTCTCCACTTGCACCTGACTGGATGGCCTTGGGCAAGCCATAGTTCTGATAAGAGCTGTCCTTGAAAAAGAGCAGTTTCTGTCAAGAGCTCTCTCAGCCCCACCTGCCTCACAGGGTGTCTGTTGTGGGGAGGGGAAGGGAAAGGAGTTTGTCAGCCACTCTGAGACTCCCTTGGGTGGTGAAGGGTGGGGTATAAATCCAATCTCTTCTTCTTCAAAAGGAAGCCATAAATTAGGGTTGTCAGATCCCTCCAGGCGACTGGCAAGGTGTAGGGGTGCCAGCTCCAGGTTGGGAAACTCCTCGAGCTTTTGGGGTGAAGCCTGGAGAGGACTGGAACCACAGTGGGGTACAATGCCCTAGAGCCCACCCTCCAAAGCATCCATTTCCTCCAGGGGAACTGATCTCTGTAGTCTGGAGATGAGCTGTGATTCCGGAGGATCCCCAGGTCCCACCTGGAGGCTGGCATCCCTAGCCTGCTTCTCAAATAACAGAGAAGAGTCTAAACGCAACCTTAGTCTCTTTCCATGATCAACCTGGGTCCTATGAATGAGTTCCATGAGCACTAGATAGTCTCTGGGTGTTTTCACATGCACTTTCGATGCACTTTGCAACTGGATTTTTCTGTGTGAAATGGCAAAATCCAGTTGCAAACCGTGGCTGAAGCAGATTGAAACTGCATTATTTAGCATGTGTGAAAGTGTCAAAGAGAGTGCCTCCTCTTCCACTAACACTTTTGTTTGCACAGGGGGCCTATTGAATACTATTGATCTTGTGAAAATGGAAATGTTAGAGGGAGAGGAAGTTTGCTCTGTGGCAGAGACTACCTGGCATGCATGGAATTCGTTCATAGGTCCAGAAGAAGAAGATGAAGAAGAAGAAGAGGAGGAGGAGGAGATTGGATTTATATCCCACCCTTCACTACCCAAAGGAGTCTCAAAGCAGTTTATTTATTTATTTATTTAATTCAATTTATACCCCGCCCTCCCCGCAATGCGGGCTCAGGGCGGCTTACATAGCGGCAAACGCCAATATAAAACATAATTAAAACCATTTAAAATCCAACAGTACAAAACATTCATAACGAGTTACTGACTAAAGTGCTCTAGCTGTTCTACATGATGTGCCTCCCTCGTCTCCTGCCGCCATGCAACCTCTTTCTCCCGCCCCCGCAGCACTGCCCGCTGCCTTTCTTCATGGCCTGCTCTGATCACGGCAGGCCACCAAGTGCCTCTTGGCTGGCATTCTCTCTGCAGCCCCCCGACACCCTGTGAGGTAGGTGGGGCTGAGAGAGCTCTGCCCTTGAGAGAACAGCTCTGACAGTACTGTGGGCTGAGAGAGCTCTTTCAAGGATTGCTCTTGACAGAACAGCTCTGAAAGAAGTTGAAAATTATCCAGGGTCACGCCAGCAGCTGCCTCTGCAGGAGTGGGGAATCAAACTCGGTTCTCCCAGATTAGAGTCTGCGCTCCTAACCACTACACCAAACTGGCTCATACTGGCAGTACACCAACCACTCTCATTCTCTCTAAAACAGCCAGATTTTTAGAACCTCCACTTTTCTGACCACCGTTGCTTCTATCTTGCCCAGATTAGGTTTCAGATTATTCTTCTCCATCCACTCGACTACAGGATGAATGCAAGCGCTAATTCAGGATAGAAACAGCTGCATGGAGGACTGAAGCGTTTCTCATATGTGGTGGACTTGTGAGAAAGCTGTAGACTTTTGGACAAAAGTCCACAATGAAATGCAAAAAATATTGAAATGTTCTTTTAAAAAAGCACCGGAAATTCTGCTTTTGGGACTTAAAATGGAAGAAGTCAATACGACTAAAAAGACTTTACTCTGGTACCTGATAGTGACAGCGAGAATGATTTATGCTCAGTTTTGGAAGACAGAAAAGGTACCAGAGGTTGAAGAATGGATACAAAAAGTTCTGTTCATGGCACAAATGGATAAGATTACAAAAAAACTGAATAACAAAGAAGACGATGAGTTTTTTGGAGAATGGAATGACTTTAAAATTTATCTGGAAAAGAACTGGGATGTGAAACAAAACTTAATATGTTTAGATCAATATTAAGTCAAATGATGTTATCTTTAGATTGTAATGATGAGAAACTGATATTGTTGATGATATGAAGTAATTTGGAGCAGGGGTGGAAGCATTGTGGGAAGCCATTGGAGGGAGGGGAGGAACTGGGAATGGGGTAGACAATTGATAGAATGAAATGTTTTATATGTTGTATTCCTGAGAAAATAAAATTTGTTTACCAAAAAAAAAAAAGGATGAATGCAAGCGCTAATTCAGGATAGAAACAGCTGCAGTGTATGTGTGTGGGGAGGGGATTATGAAAAAGAGCAACAGTGGCAGAATAAATTATGTACAATTAGAGCAATTGTGAATCTTTGCCTGATTTGCATAATGTGGGTTGCAAAATTCAACCGCGCAGACCTTGAATAGATGCCGCTCCCCAGTAATAACTTATTTCACCATACATCGGGCGAAATTCACCAAAATATATTACTTTCAGCAGCGTGTCCACGTGAGCGAGAGAAGATTTTTTTTAAAAAAAGGAATGAATTGTAGCCGTTGCAAATTGACGATTAGAAAACCAAACCTCAATGCCTGCTAGCGTACAACGAGTGGATTCTATCTTCAACAGCCATCGGGGAAAGAGATGTAACAAATTTGATTTGCAATTTGGGATCAAGTCCGGTAATTGTACGTATAAACTCTGCGCAGCGCTCGGGCTGTCTCTTTTTTTTATATAACCATTTATAAAGACTTGGTAATGTACCGGAGCTCCACTGGGAGTTGCAAATCCTGATGGTCCCTCTTCAATTATTCATCCGCTTTTTCATCCTTTGAAGAAATCAGGGGTGTATTTTCTCGTTCTCGCCCATGCCGTCTGTTTTCTTTGGAGACACTTAACACAATAGAAATAAGAGCGCTGAGAAAGGGGGAGGTTTCCTGTTATCATGAGATAATGGTGCAGTGCAGAAAATACATTTGTGGACAATGAACGAATGCATGGAGGAAACGTAGGATACAGAACCGGTGCATGTGCAACTTGTACATATGTGGGCGCTGTGCAGAACGTCTGATCAATGTGCAGACTACCCCCGCATACACACACAATCATATTCATTGTCCACAGGCAAGTCATCAGCACAGGGCTTATATATGTATGCATCCCAGATTACCCTTCCAGTAAAGTTTATCTCCAGGAATAAAACTGTAGTGTATTCAAAGCTGCCTTGAATGCATGATATGTTGTGAAACATCTAACTGAACTGTAGTGTTAAGCTTCATCCTGGGCTAGGATCCAAATCCACCCAATAGTATTGCTAGCCCAGGAAGTAACAAGCCAATCACTTCAAGCAAGCTCCCTGAGCGGGAACGTCCGTGATTGGTCCTTATGTGAACAACCTTATTGGTTGGCATTTGTACAGTGAGTGTGGCTACATTAGCCGGGAAAGTTTAAAAGCAGGACAGCTGCAATGTAAAGGCTGTTCTGGCTATCAGATGTCGGTCCGTGTTGGAGTTGTGTTCGAGTTGAAGAATAAAGTTGTGTTCTTGCTGAATCACTCTCCAACTTCTTTGTTAAGCAAGCGACTTAACAAAAACCATCCAGTAAACATTAAAACCAGAAATTATCTGAGTAAAATCAGCACGAAACACAGGTATGAGAATAGGACCTCAAAGCACCCCTCTAGGATTTCTTTGCTGTAAGAGGCCTGGTTCACACATGCATGTACATCGCTAAATGTTTTCCAGCTAAATGACTGAACAGCCTGGAAAAACTTTTAACTGAGCACAGGAACACATGAAATCGCCTTCTACTGAATCAGACCCCTGGCATCAAGGTCAGTATTGTCTACTCAGACTGGCAGCAGCTCTCCAGGGTCTCAGGCAGAGAGGTCTTTCACATCACCCACTGCCAGAACTTTTAACTGGAGATACCAGGGATTGAATCTTGGGATCTTCTGCATGCCAAGCAGATGCTCTACCACTGAGCCACAGTAACCCCACCCCACCCCCAGTTGAGGCAATGCAAGTCAATAAGAAGTTCTATCTGCATGCCTGGAACTAGGTTGGCTCATTTTCACCTGCAAAGCGCTAAGTGACAGACACGCATGTATGAATCAGTTTTTACATTTCACCTGCTAGGGTCACCTGGTCCAACTCTCCTGAACAATGCAGGAAATTCACAAATACCTCCCCCTCCACTCCCCTATTGACTGCTGTCCCACACCCAGAAGATGACAAAAAAAATTGCCAGATCTCCAGCCAAATTTATTTTATTTCTTTAGCATTCGATTTATATACCGCCCTGGAGAGTTTACAATTTATAGTGCTAGCCACTTTGTAGTTCCCTAACTATGGGCACATTCTCAGGGACCTGGACCTGGAGAAAGATTGCTTCCTGACCCCAAAGTGGCGATCGGCATTTCCCTGGGCGTGCAAGAAAGGGCCACAAGAACTAAGCACTGATGCAACCCTTCCTGCCCTCCCTTTCATGATCTGCCTGAGATGATGAGAAAGACCCTGAGACCCTGCCTGTCAGAATAGACGACACTGTCCTTCACGATCAATGGCCTGATTCAGTAGATGGCAGCTTTATGAATGGGTGAACAATTCATATTTAGGGGAGTGTCTGTGGCTCCATGTTAGAGCATCTGTGCTGCATGCAGAAAGTCCCAGATTCAATCCATGATGTCTTCAGCTAGAAGACCGGGTAGCAAACGATATCACTGACCTCTGGCCAAGACCCTGGAGAGCAGCTGCCAGCCAGAGCAGACGATACTGACATTGGTACAACCACTAAGAGGCAGCTTGTGTGCATATGTTGTTCACTATTACTAGCATATATATATTTTTAAGTACTATTTTAAACCATGACTTTCTCCCCTGTAAAAACACTAATATCCGAGCAGGAAGCTTGGTTTCAATTAGTGAAACTGAGCACGCTCCTCCCTTTCCACACAGCCTGCACCCGAATGGCATTTGCACACAATTTACCTTCAACGGATTGATTGAGATTTGCGATCGGTGTCTCTTCTGTTTTAGCCCCGAGTGTCCTCCAGTCGGATTGGCAGCAAAAGTCATTTTCAGCCTTTAATAGCAATGTGCAAACAACATTCCATTAAGGGTGCATTTCCTCCCCCCCCCCTCCAGGCTGTTGGCAACTTTAGAGCCTTTTAAGTAGGGTTGCCATCCAAAAGTCAACTGCTTTCTCACAAGTCCACCACATGTGATAAAATGAGCCTTACTTCAGTAGGATAGTCCACCGTCCAAAGCAGCCATTTTCTCCAGGTGAACTGATCCCTGTCACCTGGAGATCAACTGAATAAACAGGAGATCTCCAGCCACCACCTGGAGGTTGCAACAGTAGAGGGATCACAGGACAGGTTGTCAAACAAAGTATACACACCGTGAACAATGATGAAAATCACAAATTACATAAACAATTAAATTCATGTAATGCAATTAATATCTCAATTTCTTCTATGTACCAACATTTCAACGCTCTTCTAGTGTCCCTTATAAACTGCCGATGCAGTCACATTCATTCATCCAACAGGTGAACTCCATATATTCCAACCATCAAGTGTCCTTGTAATGATTTCAGCTTTCAACAAGGGCAAATCATAACAAGGAGCAAATTGAGGCTAAAATAAGTTACTTTGTTCAAAGATTTATTGAAGAATGTATCATTCTTTAAAGCTTACTTTTTTTTGTAATTAGTGTGTTGGTTTGAATGTATAACTGTTCTTATGACCTTTATGTATATTTTTATTGTTATATTTGTTTTATTGTTTTAATTCTACCAATAAAATGTTAATGAGAAAAACCTCACCCTTCCATCATCATTGTAAGTGACCCCAAGGAAATGGTGTGCAGTACGTGATACACCACTTCTGGCCTTTCTCCAATCCTCCCACTCTCAAGGGTAGATGTTTCACTGACCGGTTCACCACTACGGCATTTGCAAGAGAAAGACACAAGTGCTTAACAAAAAGGAGAGACACAGCCTAATCAGAGCCAATGTGCCTTCATTATAGAGCAGTGCCAAATGACAGGTGTCATAAGCTTATATAGTGTAGTGATGGGTGATGCAATCCTGGTGGTACAATGATGGATACAATTCTGGTGGTATTTCAATAAATACACGTTTTTTTAACCTATAATTATTCTATATTTAAGCTTTAACCACTGCCCCCCCCATTTGTTGTCATGATAACACAGAGAAGGGGAGGATGAGGCAAGCTGCTCTGAGCCCCCATTGGAGAGGAAAGCAGGATATGAATCAAATGTCTTCCTCTTCTTCTTCTTGGTCATCTACACTGGTACCCAATTTGTTTCTGGGCATAATTCAGTGTTCTGGTGTAGACCTTGGGACCAGCATAGCTAAAGGCCCACCTACTCCCTTATGAACCTACCCAACCAACACAATCGTCTTCTTTGCTTTGGTTCCCCTCCCCCCTACCCAAAAGGAAGCTGAAATGAATTAAGTACTATTTTAAACCATGACTTTCTCCCCTGTAAAAACACTAATATCCGAGCAGGAAGCTTGGTTTCAATTAGTGAAACTGAGCACGCTCCTCCCTTTCCACACAGCCTGCACCCGAATGGCATTTGCACACAATTTACCTTCAACGGATTGATTGAGATTTGCGATCGGTGTCTCTTCTGTTTTAGCCCTGAGTGTCTTCCAGTCGGATTGGCAGCAAAAGTCATTTTCAGCCTTTAATAGCAATGTGTAAACAACATCCCATTAAGGGGGCATCCCCCCCCCCCAAGGCTGTTGGCAACTTTAGAGCCATTTAAGTAGGGTTGCCATCTCTGGCCTGGGAAATACCCAGAGATTTGGGGTATGGAGTCTGGAGAGGGTGAGTTTTGGGGAGGAGAGGGAGAGAGGGAATTCAGTAGGGTAGTCCCCCTTCCAAAGCAGCCATTTCCTCCAGGTGAACTGTCGCCTGGAGATCAGCTGAATAAACATGAGATCTCCAGCCACCACCTGGAGGTTGCAAAAGTAGAGGGATCACAAGACAGGTTGTCAAACAAAGTATACACACCGTGAACAATGATGAAAATCACAAATTACATAAACAATTAAATGCATGTAATGCAATTAATATCTCAAGTTCTTCTATGTACCAACATTTCAACGCTCTTCTAGTGTCCCTTATAAACTGCCGATGCAGTCACATTCATTCATCCAACAGGTGAACGCCATATATTCCAATCATCAAGTGTCCTTGTAATGATTTCAGCTTTCAACAAGGTCAAATCATAACAAGGAGCCCTTGATGGTTGGAATATATGGAGTTCACCTGTTGGGTGAATGAATGTGACTGCACCAGCAGTCAGTTTGGTGTAGTGACCAGTTTGGTATAGGGGCTAGGAGTGCGGACTCTAATCTGGGAAAACCGGGTTTGATTCTCCACTCCTCCACATGCAGCTGCTGGTGTGACCTTGGGTCAGTCACAAGTTCTCTCAGAGCTGTTCTCTCTCAGGGGCAGTGCTCAGGAGAGCTCTCTCAGCCCCACCTGCCTCACAGGGTGTCTGTTGTGGGGAAGGAAAGGGAAAGGAGATTGTCAGCCACTCTGAGCCTCCTTCGGGTAGTGAAGGGCGGGGTATCCAATCTCATCTCTTCTTCTTCATCATCAGCAGTTTATAAGGGACACTAAAAAACGTTGAATTTTTGGTACATAGAAATCAAGATATTCATTGCATTATATACATTTAATTGTTTGTATAATTTGTCATTTTCATCATTTTTCACAGTGTATATGCTTCACCACCTGGAGTTTGACCATCTTACCTTTAAGGTTGCAATACCTCCAAATCTCCCTTTTGCGAAGACTACAAACCGCTCCCCCCCAGCTTTTTATTTTCGTACGAAACATTCAGCCTGTTGAAGATTTCTGTGGAAACCAAGGGCTTGCTTGCTTGCTTCTCCATAGCATTGTGGCGAGGCTACTTTTTTTTTAAAAGCATCACATCGTTCTCTGTTTTAAAGCTACCTCCAAGCCAGTGAAGTCCAATCAGCTTCCATATGCAAAAGACCTTGAAGGTTCCATATGCAACTGACATTCCAACTGCCTTGCGGGGAGGGGGGTGAGTTTGAGGTGTGGAATGCAGTGAAGTCCAATCAGCTTCCATATGCAAAAGACCTTGAAGGTTCCATATGCAACTGACATTCCAACTGCCTTGCGGGGAGGGGGGTGAGTTTGAGGTGTGGAATGCAGTGAAGTCCAATCAGCTTCCATATGCAAAAGACCTTGAAGGTTCCATATGCAACTGACATTCCAACTGCCTTGCGGGGAGGGGGGTGAGTTTGAGGTGTGGAATGCAGTGAAGTCCAATCAGCTTCCATATGCAAAAGACCTTGAAGGTTCCATATGCAACTGACATTCCAACTGCCTTGCGGGGAGGGGGGTGAGTTTGAGGTGTGGAATGCAGTGAAGTCCAATCAGCTTCCATATGCAAAAGACCTTGAAGGTTCCATATGCAACTGACATTCCAACTGCCTTGCGGGGAGGGGGGTGAGTTTGAGGTGTGGAATGCAGTGAAGTCCAATCAGCTTCCATATGCAAAAGACCTTGAAGGTTCCATATGCAACTGACATTCCAACTGCCTTGCGGGGAGGGGGGTGAGTTTGAGGTGTGGAATGCAGTGAAGTCCAATCAGCTTCCATATGCAAAAGACCTTGAAGGTTCCATATGCAACTGACATTCCAACTGCCTTGCGGGGAGGGGGGTGAGTTTGAGGTGTGGAATGCAGTGAAGTCCAATCAGCTTCCATATGCAAAAGACCTTGAAGGTTCCATATGCAACTGACATTCCAACTGCCTTGCGGGGAGGGGGGTGAGTTTGAGGTGTGGAATGCAGTGAAGTCCAATCAGCTTCCATATGCAAAAGACCTTGAAGGTTCCATATGCAACTGACATTCCAACTGCCTTGCGGGGAGGGGGGTGAGTTTGAGGTGTGGAATGCAGTGAAGTCCAATCAGCTTCCATATGCAAAAGACCTTGAAGGTTCCATATGCAACTGACATTCCAACTGCCTTGCGGGGAGGGGGGTGAGTTTGAGGTGTGGAATGCAGTGAAGTCCAATCAGCTTCCATATGCAAAAGACCTTGAAGGTTCCATATGCAACTGACATTCCAACTGCCTTGCGGGGAGGGGGGTGAGTTTGAGGTGTGGAATGCAGTGAAGTCCAATCAGCTTCCATATGCAAAAGACCTTGAAGGTTCCATATGCAACTGACATTCCAACTGCCTTGCGGGGAGGGGGGTGAGTTTGAGGTGTGGAATGCAGTGAAGTCCAATCAGCTTCCATATGCAAAAGACCTTGAAGGTTCCATATGCAACTGACATTCCAACTGCCTTGCGGGGAGGGGGGTGAGTTTGAGGTGTGGAATGCAGTGAAGTCCAATCAGCTTCCATATGCAAAAGACCTTGAAGGTTCCATATGCAACTGACATTCCAACTGCCTTGCGGGGAGGGGGGTGAGTTTGAGGTGTGGAATGCAGTGAAGTCCAATCAGCTTCCATATGCAAAAGACCTTGAAGGTTCCATATGCAACTGACATTCCAACTGCCTTGCGGGGAGGGGGGTGAGTTTGAGGTGTGGAATGCAGTGAAGTCCAATCAGCTTCCATATGCAAAAGACCTTGAAGGTTCCATATGCAACTGACATTCCAACTGCCTTGCGGGGAGGGGGGTGAGTTTGAGGTGTGGAATGCAGTGAAGTCCAATCAGCTTCCATATGCAAAAGACCTTGAAGGTTCCATATGCAACTGACATTCCAACTGCCTTGCGGGGAGGGGGGTGAGTTTGAGGTGTGGAATGCAGTGAAGTCCAATCAGCTTCCATATGCAAAAGACCTTGAAGGTTCCATATGCAACTGACATTCCAACTGCCTTGCGGGGAGGGGGGTGAGTTTGAGGTGTGGAATGCAGTGAAGTCCAATCAGCTTCCATATGCAAAAGACCTTGAAGGTTCCATATGCAACTGACATTCCAACTGCCTTGCGGGGAGGGGGGTGAGTTTGAGGTGTGGAATGCAGTGAAGTCCAATCAGCTTCCATATGCAAAAGACCTTGAAACGCTGGGCGGGACTGCACAAAGCAGCCAGTCAACCCAGCCAGCGTCTTCTGACTGACAGTTCAAGCGTCCATACACTAAAGGGGCCAAATTTAGAATGTTCATATAGAATGTTCTTACTCAATTATATATAATAAGGAGAGATTGCATTTGTATTGATTTTGCATTTGTATTTATATCCCGCCCACCCTCAAGCGGGTAGCATCATATCCAACAATACATTAAATACAATTAACGTTTAAGACACAGAATAAACATTAAAATCGGTAGATACAGCTCATGGAAGCTCACTGGGTGACCTTGGGGCCCGACACAAACTCTCAGCCTAGCTGAGGAGAGGAGAACAACAATAGAGCTAGGCCTCTTTGAGTCCCGATTCTGAGGAGAAAAGGGGGACAAATATAAAACAATACCCCATTAAACCTCTGTTAAAGGGACAGGGTATATTTCTTCTCCTCCAGTACCAAAATGGCAGCTTTCGCTAGAATCAGCTCAGTTTTATCACCAGTGGCCAGGATCATTCGAGACCAGTTTAGGAGCTTTGGAGGGGGTTCAGCTTTATACAGCCAGTGTGAAAGTTAGGCCACCAGATCAACCGCCAGTCCAACCCACAGAGCTGCTGCACTGAAACAAAAGGCTAAAATGAAGTGTTTGTTTGTTAAAGGAAAAAGATCTCTTGCCGGCATACGCGCCCAGTATGATTTCTGATCAGACTAAAACAGGGGGCGTGTGCTTCCCAGCTGGTATAGCATAATCTCTCAGCTGTGAATCAGGAAGTCTCTGGTTTTAACCTCCCTCTGTGAAATGTGGAGCTGGAGGAGAGTTTTATGGATACCGTGGACTGCTGAATAAGTGGGTTCTAGACCAAAGCAAGCCCAAACTCTCCTTAGAAGGTAAAATGACTAAACTGAGGCTATAATACTTTGGTCACATTAAGAGGAGACCAGAGTTACTGGAAAAGACAATAATGCTAGGAATAGTTGAAGGCAGCAAGAAAAGAGGAAGACCCAACATGAGACTCCATCAAAGAAGCCACAGCCCTCAGTCTGCAAGATCTGAGCAAGACTGTTAATGATAGAATATTTTGGAGGGCATGCATTCAAAGGGTCACCGTCAGGGGTCGTTTCGTAGAAAAAGAGCTAGGGGAACTCATTAGCATAACTCATTAGCATATGCCACACACTCTGACATCACCGGAAGTGTGTCATAAGGCCACACACCCCACCCCCAACGGTCCCGGCCACTGCCGGCCTTGCAGCTCCACTGCCAAAGGCCCTCCCTGGCCCCAGGCAGGCAGGGGTGGGGAGAGGCAGGGAGGAAGCAACTTACCCTCCTTCTTCTCCTGCCTCCTCCTGGCTGAATGAGGGCCGGAAGCGGGGCGGCCGGAAGCAGGGGGCGGGGCTTCATCATGTGCCCCGCCCCCCATACCTCACCCGGGGGAACTGCGATCCCCCCCGAAATGACCTCTGGTCACCGTGAGTCGCAAGTGACCTGATGGCTCAACACACATAGAGAAGAAGAGGAGGAGGAGGAGGAGATTGGATTTATACCCCGCCCTTCACTACCCAAAGGAGTCTCAGAGCGGCTTACAAACTCCTTTCCCTCCCCATCCCCACAACAGACACCCGTGAGGTAGGTGGGGCTGAGAGAGCTCTGAGACTGAGGGAACTGCTCTTTTCAAGGACAGCTCTTGTCAAAGCTACAGCTTGCCCAAGGTCACCCAGCCAGGTGCAAGTGGAGGAGTGGGGAATCAAGCTGCAATTGGGAGCTTGGGGGGGGGGGTTGCAAAGAAGGCTGAGAGTCCAGGCATCTCTACGGTGCCAATATTACACCAGTTTGGTGTAGTGGTTAAGTGTGTGGACTCTAATCTGGGAGAACTGTGTTTGATTCCCCACTCCTTCACTTGCAGCTGCTGGATGACCTTGGGCAAGCCATAGTTCTGTCAGAGCTGTTCTCTCAAGGACAGTTCTGGAATGAGCTCTCTCAGCCCCACCTACCTCACAGGGTGTCTGTTGTGGGGAGGGGAAGGGAAAGGAGTTTGTAAGCCGCTCAGAGACTCTGAGTGAAGGGCGGGGTATAAATCCAATCTCCTCCTCCTCCTCCTCCTCCTCTTCTTCTTCTTTTTCTTCTTCTGACCTACTATATTTGTTTAGCATTTTAGCGCTCACATTAGAACCTTAATTTAACTTCGAGGTGCGCATGCACATGAGAGCGTATACAAGGAATAGAACTTTGTTGGTCTTAAAGGTGCCACTGGACTCAACCTTTGTTCTGTGGCTACCTACTTGAATAGATTTGCTATTGTAACAGTAGAGATTTCACAATATCAGGGAACTCAGCAACAGAAGCCGAGGAACCCTCGTGCTGCATGTAGACAGAGTCTAATGAGATCCAGTTTCCTAAAAGGAAATGACTTGACCTTTGGTAACAAACCTCATCCCAAAGCCATGGAAAAATTACACATGTGTGCCATTATGAGTTTACTATACAACTTGCCTGTGATCGGAGAGCAGGGTAAGGAGAGGCTATCGAATGTCCTACGCTGAGCAAGATCAAAGAGGCCTCTGCCGTCCCATAAAAACAGTGATCTTGGATTGACTTCAACCAACCTGCAAATAAACCAGCTCCCCCAGGTAAAAAGTTTCAATTTACTGATACTTCACCCCTCCGTACCACATGCACGCACAAGCAGAAAAAAGTTATGGCTTCTAGGAACAGCTATTAATCTACGGCATCCATTCTGGCTACTGGTAAATGGTTCGTTCCAGCAATTAATGCATTATTTCTAACAGCTGCACATCCTAGACAGCTCGACCGAGGTGGCTTGGCAGGGAACATGAAGACCCGCACATGACGGAATGATTAAAACACCAGCTCTCCCGAGCCAGAAAGCCGGGCCGATCTCTGCTTTCCCAGCTCTTTTCCACGATTCATTATGTGACTTTATGCGGATGACACTTGACCCGCTGCCCTCTGTGAGACGTGGATAATACCCAACCCGTGGGATTTTCTGCAAAGCTCCATCCGGACGTGCGCAGAACAAGCTTTGAGGTGCTCCAAGGGAAATGGGCGTGGAGGAGTAAAAATACGCCTATTGTTTCTACTTTCACCGTCCACGGCGGTCCTCGAGAAGGGTGCCATCTTTCAGCAGATGTTCTCCTCAGTCGATCGCATTGTCTCCAGTTTGGCCGAGATTTAAAAAAAAAAATAGATACACCATGACGGAGGCTGAATAAATTGGAGTCTCCGGACATTATTGTTATGGCTGATTTAATTCACTTGTGACCAGAATGGGATATCTTTCTGATTGCTGGAGCTAGAGGGGAGCTGGAAGGACTTATCGGGGCTATTAGAGGAGCCTTAGGGAGATCTGTTGAAACCTCCAGTCATGATGGCATGTGCTGAGATGTGGGGGAGAAAGCTTTTCTGCATCCTGGCTACGTGGGAAGAACATTAGAGACGAGGGCAAGGACTGAGCTCTCGGACGTCCGGCATCAGGAGTTCATCTCCACAGACAAAGGAGTCGTTTGTTAAATGCTCCCATCGAGCCCAAAGGCTATCGGCCCTGATTCTTTAGACTGACACTCGCCTTTTTGCTTCCCCAATGTGCTCCAAACAGCCCAAATTGAATGTGACCCACTTTGTTTAACAGCCTCCCGGGTTTTCCAGTCCTAGGGCGGCAGCAGAAAGCACAAGTTTCCAAAGAGGTTACCACACAGCTGGAGGGAAACCTCATGTTTCTTTTCAAATGCCCCTAGAATGATCGATTTATATGGCTGCTAAGCTGCCTTTGGCTTGTTGAATCACAAATCCTGTGGACCTACTCTGCAGGGTTAGTTTTCTTTAAAGGAGAAGAGTTTGGAGATATAGGGAAAATCTACCAGATGGGGAGTGGCTATACTGGTGCCTGACCATATCAGACGTGAATTTGTTTTCAAATAAATTGGCCTGTGCTGACACAATGAGAATACATACACATTACTAGGATTATGAGTTATTGGGCGCTACAAGTGGAAGCCAGAACATCATTGTCCTCTTGGTTACATCCAAGGATTTTGTACTATTGCCTTGCCTATTTCTTTTCTTTATTATTCTTCCACTTCAGTGTTTCAAATTATTTCTTGATCTACTCAGGGCTATTTTTGGGCAGGAACGCACAGGAACGGAGTTCCAGCTGGCTCCCAAGTTGGCCACACCCAGCAGGAACTCATTAGCATAATAGGCCACACCCAACAGCAGGAACTCATTAGGATTGGCTACATTAGGGGTGTGTGGCCTAACATGCAAAGGGGTTCCTGCTACAAAAAAAGCCCTGGGTTTTGACAACAAACAAGGTAAACAGAATAAGAAGCAAAAAGTGGGTGTGGCTGGATGACCACACTTCTGGTAACACGGGGGTGCGGCCTAATATGCTAATAAGCTGTGCTGTCAGGGGTGTGGCCCAATATGCTAATGAGTTCCTGCTGGGCTTTTTCTACAAAAAGAGCCCTGGCTACTACATATATTTTCTGTTAATTCCAAGTAGTCAACCGTGTTGGTCTGAAGCAGTAGAACAAATTTAGAGTCCAGTGGCACCTTTAAGACCAACAAAGGTTTACTCAAGGTATGAGCCTTCATGTGCATGCACACTTTTCCAAATATATTTTCTGTGCCATTGTCTAATTACACATTATACGTATTAAAGAGACACATCAATGTACAGTTGACTCACTGGTTAATTTTTAAAACTTTTATTTTAAGATTATTTTTTTAAAAAAATTATATAATTGGGTATACAAATCGACAAGGATTGGACAACGGAGAATAGGCACAGGGCCACAAATAATTTAAAATAAGAGGGTATAACAAGGAAACAGGAAAATGTTTTTTTTAAAAAAACTTTCTGAACCAACCCATATTGCAAATTCCTTCACTGTAACCGGGTGTGTGTGTGTGTGATATTCTTACATACTTTTGCAGCCTCACTAGTTCTAATGTACTGTTCTTTAATGAAATAAAACTTTATGCTGAGATGGAATCCTGGAATTTTGCTCACGAATAAGACAGAAAGCTGAGTTGTAGGAAAGCTATCTGGGTCTGTTTTGCCTTTAGCTAGCTTAAGTAACCATCAGCTTTTCCGTGGCTAACGTTTCCCAGATGTCATTGAGACAGACTTTCTTGTCAATCTTTTTGCTAACTCTTCTATCGGGTGGGAAAGGGAGCAGAGGGGAAGTAAGTCTGTGGTTGGGTTGTCAACGGGCCTGGAGGAAAAGTGTCCAATGAAACAAAAAAGTCTTCACTCACTGGAGGAGGATGGTAACCAGGGGTCATTTCCTGCAGAAGCGCACAGGAGCGGAGCTCCGGCAGTAAAGAGTCCAGGGGGCGGGCACATGCAACAAGCCCCACCCCCTGCTCCCAGCAGCCCTCAGTCAGAGCAAGAAGCAGCCAGGTAAGTTGCAGAGCCCCCCCCCAGGCCCCCAGTCCAAAACAGTCCAGTGGTACCTTTAAGACCAAGTTTTATTCAGGCACAAGCTCTCCCTCATCTGCAAGGGCAGATCTGCACGTCCCCCCCCCCCCAATAGCCACAAATCCAAAAACCCCCCCCTGAGCAGTGGGTGTTGCCTTCTGACACACCTCTGGTGATGTCAGGGGGTGTGGCGTATGCAAATAAGTTATGCTAATGAGTTATGCTAATGAGCTCCTGCACCTCTTTTTCTACAAAATGACCCGGTAACAGAAGGAAACAGACAAGGGGAGAGAGTTCCGGGATTTCGGTGCCACCACCAAGAAAGCTCTCTCCAGAGCTACTGCTTGCTTAATCTCAGAAGGGAGAGAAAAACTGTTGAATTACGTGGGGGAACGCTAAAGGCCACCATCCATCAGTAATACCCATTTAACTGAGCAAGGTCTATTTTAGTGCATTTTCAAGCAGCCTTCCTGTTTGTGGGTTGCACCTAAAGGGGGGAGTGGCTGTGGCTCAGTGGTAGAGCATCCGCTTGGTATGCAGAAGGTCCCAGGTTCGATCCTTGGCATCTCCCATTAAAAGGACCAGGCAGTAGGTGATGTGAAAGACCTGCACCTGAAACCCTGGAAATCCACTGCCAGTCGGAATAGCCAACACTGACCTTGATGGCCCAAGCATCTGATTCAGTGTAAGGCAGATTTATGTGTTCATATGTGTGTGAACATTTACACACACAATAGATATAGATGCAAAATGAATGGGACGCCTATAAAATACTGAGAAATGAATTTCTTGGCCACCCAGCGTTAGGATTTTGCAAGCCCGTTCGCTCTGTGAAACGTTGAGAGCTGCTAATTAAATATTTAATTACTTCTCCCGGTTTACGAGTGAAACCTCAACAACCCCCAGGGTACCATTTGGCTTTTTTCTTGCCAAGATCTCCAGCTTCAGGTGTTCCAGAACTCAGATTTCAAAAAAAGAAAAGAAAATAAATAAATCTGGAATCCATTTCTTCAAACCGTTCTGAGACCTCACATAGCCTAGCTGCGTTCTCCTCCTTTAGATCCCTGCTTTGAAACCTTTCCCGTCTTTGATATTGATCAAAAAGAGCAGTCTGGTTGGGGATTCTCCTCTTACCCATTTTGAAACTGCGTCACCCTCGTGTTCCTCCAAGAAACAGAATGGTGTGTAAGAATGTCTTCGCAGAAGTTTCTTTTATGTGATATGTGTGACACAGCGGTGGAGAATCCTTTGGCAATGAATTCGGGGTGGAGAAGTCATTCGAAGCTAAGGAATTTCTGATATGTCAGCTAGGGCCGGAGGAAGAACTTAAAGATGAAGAAACCAAATCAAGTGACTCTGCTACTTCTGGAATTGGCAATGAATTCGGGGTGGAGAAGTCATTGTTGGGTGCTTCACTTCTGGCTTGCCAGTCTCCAGGTGGGGTAGCAGGCTGCTAGTGCGACCACTACACCAAACTGGCTCTTGGGGATCCCCTGACACCAAGCCCTACCCCTAGCTGCTGATCAGCTGTCCGGTAGGGGGCAGGCTTTTTTCTTTCCTTGAGAAAAAAGAAGGCCTAGGTCTTGTTGCCAGTGTTACACATAAAGTGACATCATCACACCACCTATATCCGGCTGACTCTCTAGTATGACAGAAGCCAGTTTTACCGTACAGTTTTTGCCCAAATATCAGTGTCACCCAGTTGTTGCTGGTGTGATGATGTCATTTTCTGTGCATCACGAGCAATGAGGCCTAGGCCTTTCTTGTTCTCTTCTTAATTCCCCCTCCCCGTCGCCCACTGGTTTTCAGGAGGGACCCGGCAACCTTATACATTAACATTGTGAAGTGGGCTATAAATGACATGAAAATTAGGTAGTCTATATTAGCAAATGAATGTGGTGTTGAAAACCCTCCTCACTGGAGAAGGGGCATTTGGTCTAGGGCGGAAGTAGTTGTGTTACGGCATGAGGACCACATCTGGCTAGATTAGGGTTGTCAACCTCTCCTGCTATTACAATTGATCTCCAGATGACCAGGATCAGTTCCCCCGGAGAACTGGTATTTGTTGTTGAGCTCTAACAGAAACTTCTCTTTTTCAAGAACAGCTGTGCCAGAACTATTGCTTGCCCAAGGTCATCCAGCAGGTGCAAGTGGAGCAGTGGGGAATCAAACCTGGTTCTCCCAGAGTCCATGCACTTAACCACTACACCAAACTGGTGTTGATGTATACTGTATAATTTGGTAATGTATACCAGATTAGAGTCCACACACTTAACCACTGCACCAAACTGGTTAATGTATACTGTGCATACACAGAAAGCAACCTGGCAAACAGGTTCAAGCTGTTCAAACTTCCCACTGAACAACTGATTCCCACTTGCAACTGGCGAGCAAGATGTGAGCTGCACAAGTGGGTGCTTCAACAGCCCTAGTTGCAGTTATTCCTGCCCTGTTTTCACCTGTGAAATAATATCTCCATGATGTCTTTTCCTTTCTGAAACCAGAAAGGGTGCCTCCAGATCTGGACACTGCCCTGCATGCATTTTTAAATGCAAGGCAGACAATGTAACTTCAGTTTATTTCGATACACGATCAGCTTGAAAGTGTAACTTCAAAAGTAGACGTGGCTCAGTGTTAGAACATCTGCTTGGCATGCAGAAGGTCCCCAGTTCAATCCTTGGCATCTCTTTTGTTAAAGGATCTGACAGTAGGCGATGTGAAAGACCGCCACAGAAATAGTAAAAGATATGGAGACTGTCTATCGGGCTTACTCCAATTATATTTAAAAGAATAGCCTGCCTGGAGAGATTGTGGTCAGATTTGCAAGAAAACAGACCAGAGATGCTATATTAAAGGCAACCTCGGCAAATCCACTGAAATTTGGGAATACAATCATCAAGACTTTAAACGATATCCCATTTAAAATTTGCCAAAAGAGGAAAAGCTACAAGGATTTAATCTCATTTCTTCAAACTAATGGAATACAGTATCGGTGTCATCTGATTGTCATTTCTTCAAACTAATGGAATACAGTACCGGTGTCATCTGATTGTGTCATCTTTACATAAGTCAGCTTCATGTGTTCATGTGTTCAAACCCTTCGATGACAGGCGGAACAATGAATTCTCCAAAGAAAATTAAAGCATGGAGCAAAATGAGGGGCAAAGAGAGGTTATTCAGACACATACATCGATTTGTTCCAACCACCCTCTTTGCATTCAAACCCCAGGAATCTGGATGGGCGTTTTCAGTGTTTACCTCATATGACCTAACTGCACTTGGGCCTTTCAAGACCTACTTAATTAAGCAGTACGGCAGGATTGATTATGCATGTTGTGGGGTTTTTAAAATGCATTTAGAGGCGTGCCAGCAGCCACCGCAAGGAATGCTGTGTGGTGTGTTGACTCGACCTCATTACAAAGGCATGTCTTTGATGTACCCAGAATTGCTTCAAGAAAGTGGAGCTTTGATAACCTCCCCATCCATCCCCCCCCTCCAGCAGTCACAAGGGTGTCAACCATCCAAAGGATGCACACATCGGCCAACAGCAGGACGTTTGAATTAGATCAGCAAGGATGAACTATTAGGCAGATGCTGAGGTCTGAGGGTTTTTTCCGTCTAACACTCATGCTTTGCTTCAGTTCTGTTTTCTAGATTTCTGGTTCATTCTGTAATTGTTTATTGAATGTCCCAGCCTGTTGAGTGTACTGAGTCAGACAGCTTCTGTAGTACATCCTTACTGCTCTGAAGCTCCGCCTGAAAGTCTGTTTTAATGCTGTGAGTCTGCGGCACTAATTCCGCAATAGGGGCTTTCCAGTCGGAATTTCCCAACTCAGAGGTGGCAACTCTTCTTAGCTACATGGTAGTCAGCTCCTTGGTAGAGAGGAACGGATGACCCCAGGGCTGGACTGAGGAGCAGGTGAGCCAGATAATCACCTCAGATGCCAAGCTTGGGGCACTGGACTTTGGGGGCCACCTTACGGGCTGTGTATCTGGCTAGAACATGTTGTGTGCCTATACTGGGCTATGCAAAATCTGAAAACTGAATCTGTGTAATATCTTTTATTAGGACCATCCGAACTGACGCAAAATTTTGTGCAGGTCATACCTCAATGGGGTTGCTAGACCGCCCAGTGGAGGAGGAGGAGGAGGAGAAGAAGAAGAGGAGGAGGAAAAGGAGGAGATTGGATTTATACGCCTCCAATCTCCCCCTCCTCCTCTACTTCTTCTTCTTCTTCCTCCTCCTCCTCCTCTTCCTCTTCTTCCTTTGCACTACCGACCTTCCAGTATCAATGGTGTATCAATACATAAAATATGTATTAAAAATTAATACTTAGTGTTTCTTATTTTTAATGGACAAAGATATCTATCTGACATCATTTTTATTAGACATGCAATGATATTTAATATTTGGTAATATTTGATTGCTGACATTAAACATTTAAGAGTATTAGAAAATTGGCATGCAATGGTATTTAAGATCTGATCATTAATAGCATATACAATTTCATATTTGAAGGTGGCGGAACGGGCCTGCTCTGGCCTGCAGGCCCTGTTCCACCCTGCCCTCCAAGGTTTTCCCAACACCCGGAGAGGCTTTTCTTTCTTGGATAACCACTGCCACCACCTGACCTTAGTAAGGAATTGCCCATTGAGAGGATTAGGACTCCCAGCTTCCCTTCCAAGTTCTGAGGCCTTGCCTCCGTGTCTCCTGCTGTCCAGCACCTGGTTACCACGGAGACAGTTTACTGCCTTGTGTACCCATAAAGGAATAGCTGCTTGCCAACTGACTGCCTTCCCCCAGTGCTCCTTTTAAAATAGCGTGTCCAAGACGGTGGAGGTCTATGTGGTACAGAGAACCACTATCGGCATCAAAAGTTATAAGGTATTTATTAGAAAGAAAATGTTCACAAGCATACTTTTAGCACAGCGCCAGATTGAGCAAGGGATTCAAAAGAAATGCGTAAAATGCAATTCCTCTGTTCCTTTCTCTATACATGCACTATCAGATGTTAAAATATAGAACAGGCTCCTTAGCTTAGGATGTTACAGATCTGTACAGAGTTAACATTACCTTGCAGCTTCCTCTGGTGGTCTAGGCCAGCACATGGTTAATGGCTGCCTCCTCCAGACTTCAGTTAAGAGTTCTATCTGCTCTGATGGATTCAGCACAAAAGAGCCCTTCCTATTCACTGCACCCACCATGCTGTGTCAGAATTCCAAATGTGCCTGCAGGCTCAAAAAGGTTGGGGACCCCTGCATAGGTACACCCATTTCCAAGAAAGAACCAACCAATGTTCCCTCTAAGCTGAGTTAGTGTGAGCTAGCTCACAGTTTTTTAGCCTCCGGATCACACATTTCTGTCTTCGCTCAGGAAGGATGGCTCCAGAGCAAACTAATTGATGCAGCAGCCAAATTACTCACTCACAAGTTTAATACCAGTAGCTCACCAAGTAGAATTTTTGCTCACAAGACTCCACAGCTGAAAGGGAGCATTGGAACCAACATGTGTTCACTTTTCAAATGAAACCGGGGACCAGTACCTGGGAAAATGTGGGGTTTAAATCACTGATTGAGCTGTACACGTATTCAACATAACATGAGGATTACTCATGTCATGTATAAAGAAAAATCAAGTGTGCACTATACACGGATTGCATATGGATGTGTAGTGAACAGGACTAGTATGCTAAAGCTAGCACATCAATTATGAAGATGGCACTAGAAGCTAAGATGAACTCTCACTTGTGTTTGGGATTGCGCTGGGGCTGCCTACTTGTTTTCCTCATTGCTGTAGGGAATAGGCTCGATAAGTTAACAATGAACTTTAACTAGATGGTAAAACACAAGAGTTCCCAACGTGGTGCCCGTGGGCACCATTGACCCCGGGGATACCTTTTCTGGTGCCCACCAAGGGTTTTTAGGAAGTGGGCAGGGCCAGACAGGGCTTTTCCTCAGCAAGTCTTCTGATTGACTGTTGGAGATTTGTGCAGTTTCTTTTTAAATGTTGCTTTGGCAGCAGGTACCACCACCGCACAAGGATCTTCACTGTGTGACTGCAGTTAAGCTGCAGCAGCCATTTTGTGGCCGGCTCCACCTCCTGTGGCAGCCATTTTGTTGCTGCACCATCCACATCATGTCAGAATTCTCAAGATGCCTGCAGGCTCAAAAAGGCTGGGGACTGTCAAACATCGATGTGCTCAGTTTGCCATGAATACTGGAGGGAGGGAATTCCTTAGGTGGGGGGAGCGAGTGTGGAGTGTGTGACTTAGGGGCCATAACTCTTCCGAGTTCTCAGAGGAACATCCTTGAAACTTTTGGTGCCAGCTTGCTTGTGTAGATAATGGGATCGTATATTTCCCAGGTGAAAGGGGGGTGGGACCGCTATGGCTAGGCAGGATGGATGGGTGTGACGTATGAGTGGCCATTAGGAGGGACTTCATTTGAATTACCTATATCTATGATTGTACCCGCCAAAATCTTCAGTTCTAACATAGTACAGTTATGACCTGGATCTTGCTTATAACTCAATAAACATATCACTGCCAAAGAGAGTGTTGTTGAGAGTAACTTGACCAGAGGCCTGACAGGGACCTCTGGTACAACAGAACAACTAAGCTGATATAGCACAGTGGCTAGGGCAATGAGGTGCGATCCACCAGGTCCAGAGTTCAAATTTCACCTCTGCTGCAAAACCTACTAAGGTGGACTTAGGCACCTCGCTCTCCATCTTATTTGCCATATGGGGACGGTTATATTGGCCTACCTTACAAGGATGTTTTAAGAACTGAAACAAGGTGATTGGTGTGAGTAGGGATGCCGAGAGCTTTGCTTTCCAAAGGAACAAAATTTCATTCATTCAGAACAGTTGTTGTTTCTCATTCCCAGAGAAAAAAAAGTTTCCTTTTATAGGACTGCTTCACACCCACCAGAAAATGAAACCCAGATGGTTTACATTATAAACAGAAAGTAAGTGAAACACTGCTGTAATTAACAAAGGACAATTTCAAGAGGGTAGCACTGCTGGTCTGCAGTAGAGCAAGTAGATTTGAATATCCTCCTCCTCCTCCTCCTCCTCTTTGTGGGCCAGATCCCACATCATCAGATGCATGAAATGTCTTCTTGGTTGCCAGAGGTCTACATACATAAGCATAGGGGGGGGGGAAGTAGCAAACAGAGGCTCAGCGGTGAATCTGAACACACAAGAAGAGTGTGCCTTCTACTGAATCAGACCCTTGTTCCATCAAGGTCAGTTTGGTGTAGTGTGGAGTAGCAGCTTAGAAACCAACAAGATTTTAGGGGTATAAATTTAGAAGATTCCTAGCTTCCTTTTGACATTCCTTTTTGACTCTTGAAAGCTTATAACTAGGGATGGGCACAAACCAAAAAAAGGGACAGCAGTCCCTTTCAACTGGATTTGCAGAAAGCCTGCAAAACAGCTGAGCAGTGGGGAAAAGTCTGCTCCCCGCCGCTCAGCTATATTTGCGGTTTTCACGGGGAACAGAAAGTTCATCTAAACCCCTGCTTTCTACCCAATCCATGAACTGCCATAAACCACCACAAACTGCTTTAAAAGTTCATGGAAGTTCATGACGTTAGACCTGTCACAAACTTCAGTTCGCGAACCACAAACCGGGCAAAATGCATGATGAATTTTGCTTCGTGGTTCAGTTTGTGCCTGTCCCTACTTATAACCCGAAGTTCATGTTTGTCTCTAAGGCGCTACTGAACTTGAATCTAGTTCTTAACAAATGAAAGGCTTACAATGAAACGGATGCTGATAGAGCCAGGATGGTGTACTTAGCGCTTGGTCTATTGGACTAGCCTCTGGGAGACCTGGGTTCAAATCCCCACACTGCCATGAAACTCTTTGGCTGATCTTAGGGCAGCCACCCTCTCTTACCTAGCTCACAGGGTCAATGTGAGGATAAAATCTAGTGCAACGGAGGCACCTAAAGACAAAAGGGTATCTATCCCACCCCTTTCCCATGGAGTTAGGGTAGCATTACTCTGTTTTATCCTCAGAACAAGCCTACAAGGTAGGTTAAACTGAAGGAGGGTATTAGTGCAACCCTATGTGAGTTACTCCATTCTAAGCCCACTGCATAGGATTGCCCTAATTGGGCCTGACCCAAAGACACCCAATGAGCTTTATGGCCGAGTGGAGATTTGAACCTGTATCTTCTACTCCAGCTCTTTCCCACAAGTGCTTTCAGATAACCACACTCTTCTCTTGGATCTGAATACAGCATTCACCCATTCTAGCTGGACATTATATCCTTTATACCCATGGTTCCACATTGGCATAATGTTTTGCAAGTGGAGGAGCTTGGTGTAGTGGTTAAGTGCGCGGACTCTAATCTGGGAGAACCGGGTTTGATTCCCCACTCCTCCACTTGCACCTGGCTGGATGACCTTGGGCAAGCCATAGCTCTGGCACAGCTGTTCTTGAAAAAAAGAAGTTTCTGTCAAGAGTTCTCTCAGCCCCACCTACCTCACAGGGTGTCTGTTGTGGGGAGGGGAAGGGAAAGGAGTTTGTAAGCCGCTCTGAGACACCTTTGGGTAGTGAATACACCCATCGTTTGCTTCTTATTCTGTTTACCTTGTGTGTTGTCAAAACCCAGGGCCTTTTTTTGTAGCAGGAACTCCTTTGCATGTTAGGCCACACACCCCTAATGTAGCCAATCCTAATGAGTTTCTGCTGTTGGGTGTGGCCTATTATGCTAATGAGTTCCTGCTGGGCGTGGCCAACTTGGGAGCCAGCCGGAACTCCGTTCCTGTGCGTTCCTGCCCCAAAATAGCCCTGCTTATGAATACGTTTTTGTATTGCTGCAACCTGCATTGTATATCTGGTCAGACAGGTCAACAACTAAAATGGACTGGGTCAGTGTGGAAAGGAGGGGGGGAAGCAAGATTGGTCAATGCTTAGGGCATCCGTGAGCCTTAATTCGCCCCTGCACCCCTGAACGGCCATAAAACGGCCATAAATCTATGCAGACAGTTCCATAAAACCAAGAGATCAACGGAAGTGAAACAAGCATGCAGTGTGGAGGCTACTATAAAACCCGACAAGAAGAAGAGAAGAAATTGGATTTATACCCGACTTTTCACATGGAGTCTCAAAGTGGCTTACAAACTCCTTTCCCTTCCCCTCCCCACAACACCCTGAGAGAGCTCTAACAGAAACTGCTCTTTTCAAGGACAGCTCTGACAGAACTATGGCTTGCCCAAGGTCATTTAGCAGCTGTGAGTGGAGGTGTGGGGAATCCAACCTGGTTCTCCCAGATTAGAGTCCACACCCTTAACCACTACACCAAACTGTCTCAATGAAAGTGAAAGTGGCATGCAATGTAGAGGGGAATTTCTGTTCCAGCGTGGGTTTGGTAAACCAGCGGAGCAAATGCTAGATGCACAATGGGCCTGTGTCTGTTCTTGTCTTCTATACATCTAAACTTTTCATGGAAATGTCACAGAGACTGGGCATCTTGGAGACAGAATCAGAGCACAGATCCTCCACTTTATGCCTCCGCAACTTTTCCGAAGAAGCCTCGATAGGACCCTGGGAAAGGGCTCGCCTCTCCCTTAGCAGTGGTCGCTGCCTCTCGAGGGATGCCCACCCCACACTCTGAGAACCGTTGCTCCAACTCATTCGACATGTGGGCGGTTTCCCAAGACTAGCAGTGAGGATGCCAGCTGTGGGCACGGTGGTTAGTCTGATGTGGGATCCCTGCCTGGCTTCTCTGAAAGGACCTGCTCTTTCTGGATTCCCGGTATTCTTGGAAACTCTGACATTTTTAAAAACCGTCACAGCCACCCCAACCCCAAAGAATCTTATAAATCAGTAACGGGCCTTCAGAAATGCAGTTGCCAACTCTGCTTTCCTTGAATAGCGCAGCGGCTTAGAAGTGGCCGTCTCTGAGGTTCGCCGTCCCGAATAGCTGCACAATTTCTTGGCTTTTAAAAGAAAAACCATAATGGAGGAAGAACCGGAGGGGGCGGAGATTAGGCAACACGCTCGATCCTGCAGCCATTTTCTCCCTCCTCTCCTTCAAAACGTTGTCCTGAGAGTATTTTTTTGAAATTTAAATATATAAATGGACATGCAAGACCAGACACTGTCTAACCTGACACTGGTTAGACAGTGTCATCGATGCAACGAACATGAAATTGAGCCAACTTCAGAGGACGGTGGAAGACAGGAGGGCCTGGCGGGAGCTGGTCCATGGGGTCGCAAAGAGTCGGACTCGACTGTGCGACT